>NC_042970.1:16160003-16460003 GCF_901001165.1 Salmo trutta | reverse complement strand
CAGCCTCCTCCCATACCAGCCTCCCCCAATACCAGCCTCCTCCCATACCAGCCTCCTCCAATACCAGCCTCCGCACATACCAGCCTCCTCCAATACCAGCCTCCTCCAATACCATCTTCCTCCAATACCAGCCTCCTCCAATACCAGCCTCTTCCCATACCAGCCTCCTCCCATACCAGCCTCCTCCCATACCAGCCTCCTCCAATACCAGCCTCCTCCAATACCAGACTCCTCCCATACCAGCCTCCTCCAATACCAGTTCCTCCAAAACCAGCCTCCTCCAATACCAGCCTTCTCCCATACCAGCCTCTTCCCATACCAGCTTCCTCTAATACCAGCCTCCTCCCATACCAGCCTCCCCCAATACCAGCCTCCTCCAATACCAGCCTCCTCCCATACCAGCCTCCCCCAATACCAGCCTCCTCCAATACCAGCCTCCTCCCATACCAGCCTCCCCCAATACCAGCCTCCTCCAATACCAGCCTTCTCCCATACCAGCCTCTTCCCATACCAGCTTCCTCCCATACCAGCCTCCTCCCATACCAGCCTCCTCCAATACCAGCCTCCTCCAATACCTTCTCCTCCAATACCAGCCTCCTCCCATACCAGCCTCCTCCAATACCAGCCTCCACCAATACCAGCCTCCTCCAATACCTTCTCCTCCCATACCATTCTCCTCCCATACAAGCCTCCTCCAATACCAGCCTCCACCAATACCAGCCTCCTCCAATACCTTCTCCTCCCATACCATTCTCCTCCCATACAAGCCTCCTCCAATACCAGCTTCCTCCCTTACAAGCCTCCTCCCATACCATTGTACTCCCGTACAAGCCTCATCCAATAACAGCCTGTTGCACACTTTCTCTAGATGACTTCTATTAGGAGTGACAGGAGGCAGGGCTGTAAATAAGAGGTTCATGTCGCTGTGCCCCAGTAACTCCTCTTGATGAATACTCATGGGCACATGTCTGGCACTGCTGTGATGGATGACTGGGGGGAGAGAGGAGGGGGGAGGACGGAGGGGGAGGATGAAGAGGAGGGAGGATGGAGGGGAGGGAGTTGAGGGAAGATGGAGGGGTAGAGGAGGGGAGGATGGATGGATGGGGAGGATGGAGGGGAGGGAGGGAAGATGGAGGGGTAGAGGACAGGCGGATGGAGGGACAGGATGGAGGCGGGGGAGGATGGAGGGGGAGGGAGGGAGGATGGAGGGGTAGAGGAGTGGAGGATGGAGGGAGAGGATGGAGGGGAGGAAGGATGCAGGGGAGGGAGGGTGGAGGGGGAGGATGTAGGAGATGAAGGATGGAGGGGTAGAGGAGAGGATGGAGGGGGAGGATGGAGGGGAGGATGGGGGGTGGAGGGCTAGAGGAGGGGAGGATGGAGGGGAGGATGGAGGGGTAGAGGAGGGGAGGATGGAGGGGAGGATGGAGGGCTAGAGGAGGGGAGGATGGAGGGGAGGATGGAGGGGTAGAGGAGGGGAGGATGGAGGGGAGCATGGAGGGGGAGGATGTAGGAGATGGTGGATGGAGGGGTAGAGGAGAGGAGGATGGAGGGGGAGGATGGAGGGGAGGATGGATGGATGGGAGGATGGAGGGGGAGGTTGGAGGGGAGGATGGAGGGGAGGATGGAGGGGTAGAGGAAGGCTAGATGAGAGGAGGATGGAGGGGAGGATGGAGGGGGAGGATGGAGGGGTAGAGGAAGGCTAGATGAGAGGAGGATGAGGGGGAGGATGGAGGGGTAGAGGAAGGCTAGATGAGGGGAGGATGGAGGGGGAGGATGGAGGGGTAGAGGAAGGCTAGATGAGAGGAGGATGGAGGGGGAGGATGGAGGGGGAGGATGGAGGGGTAGAGGAAGGCTAGATGAGAGGAGGATGGAGGGGGAGGGTGGAGGGGGAGGATGGAGGGGTAGAGGAAGGCTAGATGAGAGGAGGATGGAGGGGAGGATGGAGGGGGAGGATGGAGGGGTAGAGGAAGGCTAGATGAGAGGAGGATGGAGGGGGAGGATGGAGGGGGAGGATGGAGGGGTAGAGGAAGGCTAGATGAGAGGAGGATGGAGGGGGAGGATGGAGGGGGAGGATGGAGGGGTAGAGGAAGGCTAGATGAGAGGAGGATGGAGGGGGAGGATGGAGGGGGAGGATGGAGGAGTAGAGGAAGGCTAGATGAGAGGAGGATGGAGGGGGAGGATGGAGGGGGAGGATGGAGGGGTAGAGGAAGGCTAGATGAGAGGAGGATGGAGGGGGAGGATGGAGGGGGAGGATGGAGGGGTAGAGGAAGGCTAGATGAGAGGAGGATGGAGGGGGAGGATGGAGGGGGAGGATGGAGGGGTAGAGGAAGGCTAGATGAGAGGAGGATGGAGGGGGAGGATGGCATACTGTTGTATGTTGGAGGAGCTGCAGGTCTTCACTGCCCATCTCTAATAGACTGGCAGGAGCTGTCTGTCTCCATTTCAGAGCTGCGTGTCTCTGTTGCATTGGTCTGAAGCCGAAAAAGAAAGGAAATTCACAGGAGCACCACAATGCCTACTCCACCCATGCTCTACCAAGGTTTTACAGCACCACAATGCCTACTCCACCCACGCTCCACCAAGGTTTCACAGCACCACAATGCCTACTCCACCCATGCTCTACCAAGGTTTTACAGCACCACAATGCCTACTCCACCCACGCTCTACCAAGGTTTCACAGCACCACAATGCCTACTCCACCCACGCTCTACCAAGGTTTTACAGCACCACAATGCCTACTCCACCCACGCTCTACCAAGGTTTTACAGCACCACAATGCCTACTCCACCCACGCTCCACCAAGGTTTCACAGCACCACAATGCCTACTCCACCCACGCTCTACCAAGGTTTCACAGCACCACAATGCCTACTCCACCCACGCTCTACCAAGGTTTTACAGCACCACAATGCCTACTACATCCACGCTCTACCAAGGTTTTACAGCACCACAATGCCTACTCCACCCACGCTCTACCAAGGTTTCACAGCACCACAATGCCTACTCCACCCACGCTCTACCAAGGTTTCACAGCACCACAATGCCTACTCCACCCACGCTCTACCAAGGTTTCACAGCACCACAATGCCTACTCCACCCACGCTCTACCAAGGTTTCACAGCACCACAATGCCTGCTCCACCCACGCTCTACCAAGGTTTTACAGCACCACAATGCCTACTCCACCCACGCTCTACCAAGGTTTCACAGCACCACAATGCCTACTCCACCCACGCTCTACCAAGGTTTCACAGCACCACAATGCCTACTTCACCCACGCTCTACCAAGGTTTTACAGCACCACAATGCCTACTCCACCCACGCTCTACCAAGGTTTCACAGCACCACAATGCCTACTCCACCCACGCTCTACCAAGGTTTCACAGCACCACAATGCCTACTCCACCCACGCTCTACCAAGGTTTCACAGCACCACAATGCCTACTCCACCCACGCTCTACCAAGGTTTCGGTAATAATAATAATAAATAATAATAAGTAATTGATATTTTTTAAATATATTTAGATATTGCATATTTGATATCTAATAGTGATTTGATTGTATTGTCATCATCAAGGACCAATGGTGGTGCTCATTTATGCATTCAATTCCGTTGATATAGGTATTACCCTCATACGTCTTGGAGAATAGATTAGATTTAGTCATCTAGAAAAGATACCTTCTATTTAGGCCATGAGCCATGAGACATGCGCAGCGTTTCACTTAGTGAATGAGAGCAATGATGCAGTGTTATGGTGTGGATCTGTATGTGTCAAAAGGAAACCTTCGGGTGGAAAATGTAATGGATTAAAATGTTCCTTTCTCTAAAGATATTTTCTCATTAGTTTGGATGACATGTTCGGTGATTGGTACCATAGCTACTTCTCTAAACTCTCACCTCTGTGCCAGTGTGTCAGGTCAACAGTATAAACAGTGTACGAACAGTCTAACATACTCACGTCTACACATATTGCTTTGTTTAGAACTGTAGAATTATATAGAAAATATAACATTGGAATATTTCAACTATTTTGAATTGTTGTCTAGTAGTTTGCTAAAATTACATTTCAGGTGGCTTTGGAGGTATTTGTTGGATGCACAAACATAGCATTCATGGTGGAAATAATCCTTATGGTAGTCAAGACGCATGATACAGTTTTCATTAAAAATAGAACAGAAAAGTGTTATCTGACTGGGAGCAAAAAGAGACATATATTTTGTAATCTAAATTAAATGACCAGCAAAGATCTTACAAATGAGACTCCAGTTGAAATCCTATGAAAAGCTGAAGCTATAGGAGCTATGAAGGTATACCTGTGTATGAGCCTGTCCTGGTACAAGGTGTTCAGAGGTGTGTAGCGAGGAAGTGCCTGTGAGGCAGTGCTCCTTACCTGTATCTGGTCAGTAGAACTGCCTGAGACGTCCCTTACAGCAAGCTGTAGTTCCCAGACACCCCTACTGAGCTGTCACCCAGAGCTGGTGTGTGGAGAAATGAGGCTGTGGAACTGGATACTGGAGAGAGACTATCTGGTCCAGTTCGCAGCTCAGGGAGTGTGTTTGTGAGAGAGAGAGAGAGAGAGAGAGAGAGAGAGAGAGAGAGAGAGAGAGGGGGGTGAAAGAGTGAGAGATGGAGGGAGGGGAGGGGTATAGGGAGAGATGGTAGCAGGCTGCCAGTGAGATAGTGACAGTGATAATAAGAAATCATGAGGAGAAGAAGACTGTTGGGAGGGGGACAGAGAGAGAGAGAGAGAGAGAGAGAGAGAGAGAGAGAGACAGTAAGGGAGAGCGAGAAGCAGAAGAGAGGATCGGAAGATCGCAGTAGGCATCAGTTTCCTCCTCAGTGTTTCATTTTCTCACAGAGGTTTCTATTGAAGGTCCCCAGCTGCTGAGTGAATCAGTGAAAAGGACAAAGGGATGCTGAGAGACGGGAAGCTGCCTGGGAGAGCAACTGGAGAAAAGCATTGGCTTACAGGAATCTGCGGAGGGAGTGTAGGGAATGTAATATTGTCTCTTTCGTGTCCCAGGCCGAATGAGCAGGTTAAAACCATGTTGCCCCTCTCATGGCTCTACCCTCCAGCCCCAGCCCCAGGGAGGGCACTACTGCTTGGGGGAAGTTAGTTAGCTGCTGCCTGGTGCCGCTGCTGGCTGAGACATGAACCCTGCCCTGGTGTCAGATTGAAATGGCGTGGCGCCCAGGCTCATTATCAGGCTGATTAACCACAGTAATGAACTGATATTAGAGAGAGAGAGACACTGTGACCAACAACTAACATCCTTCTTCATTCACAAGGTGGCACTGAAAGAAATAGGCTACATAGTGCATATGGCTGGGGGAGTGTGAAACAGACAGACGGCTATAGGAACTAAATGTATGAGATCTCACAGCAATATTTGTATTCCATTCCATTAGAAATGGGTCCTTGTGTCAAATATTCTATTGTTAGGCCCTGAGCCTGGGAAATCAAATTTTGCAAATTAGCTCATAATTCTGGAATCATTCAGTTGGAGGGAATGTTGTTCCTATAACTTAGAAATCATTCAACCCCCAAGTGACAGAACCATTGATAGCTACATGAATAAATAAACTGAAACTCTCAGAAGGATGATGTGCTCTATGCATTCAAGACTTTATTGAAATGTGATGGTCTCTTTTCGCTGAGATTTCCTGAACAGTCTTGATTTCAGGTTCAGCGGGAAAGAAGGGGCCAGGAGTTGCTTTTAAATATTGAAGTTCCCCTGTTTTCATGCCCTGGGTAAGTGTCCCCATTTCCTAACTTCATAATTACATATGGTAACTCAGTTAAACAATACAGTGTACATGTGTGTAACTGCTAACTTAATAGAGAGGACCGCAAACAGCTGGTGAAGAACAGTACAGGTACAATATCTGGCTGCGTCCACACAACATTTTAATAGTTCAAATGAAGTTTTCAGGGAGTCGTGACCTTTGTTTTTCAGTAGCCAACTAGCAGCTTATTGATATGTACTCTATTGTATGTTGATAGTCGTCTTAGGGATAGCAAGCTGTTTACCAGACATGGCTTGTCATTCTTGTTAATCCTTATATGGCTGATTGTCTGATTGTCTGGATGCTCTCTGTACTCCACCTGTGTATGAAGTGGAGACTGCTCCCAGTGCTCGGCAAAGGCGTGTGCTAATTTTATTCAAGTGCAGGAGCTCAAATTCAATCATTAGAGATTAATTCAAAGTGTTTAAGGCAGTGTATGTTTGTGCTTGCTCAGGCCGTAAATTAATGCTTTACTGTCTAAATGATTAGGAACTTTGAAAAACAAGCTTTGAAAGCTTTTTAATTAGGCTATTAGGAATGAAGTCAAGTCATGTTTTTGATGGAGCAGCTAGCATGAGTTTGCTAAAAGCCTGCTGCACTAGCACTCTCATTTGATCTGAATTGTGTTGGGAATTGCAGATACTGTAGGTCTCTGGGGGAAATTGAAAGATTGGGACACCTAGATTGTAGTATAAATGATACTTGTTGTTTTTATCAAGAACATACTGGACATTTATGTCTCTTTAATATAACAAATCAAAATTATATCATTTTCAGTTCCATATAAAATGTCCTCTGTTTTGCACATTTGTGATGACTGTTTTTTCCCCATCATTTATCTTCCTATTCTAGGCATGTATTTATTTATGTTTCACCATGTAATGTTCCATTTCTTTTTCTGGAATTTGTTTATTTCTTGCTGGAACATATAGTATATTACATAAGCCTATGATAATGGTTGTAATAATCAGTTGCAGATTTCACATTTTATGCTATTTATTAATTATATCCCTGCAGAATTCTAAAGGATTATTGCTCTGAATGTCCACAGCCAACACACCATATATGAGCTTATCATTGCATAACTTTAGAATTAGCATTGTTTTAGATGTGAATCCCATTAAGTCATGCTGTCACTAAATTGATACGATCCCACATTCAAAATACATTCAGTCCCATGTCTGTCAAACATGATTTGTCTCTGTAGACAGGTCCAAACAAACGAGTGTTCTGGGGTTACGTAACAACGATTACCTCCATGGTTAAGAGCTGGGTAAAATAAACCCATTCATTATGGTTTGACAGGAGTGGCCTGCCTGCCTGCCTGCCTGCCTGCCTGCCTGCCTGCCTGCCTGCCTGCCTGCCTGCCTGCCTGCCTGCCTGCCTGCCTGCCTGCCTGCCTGCCTGCCTGTCTGTCTGTCTGTCTGTCTGTCTGTCTGTCTGTCTGTCTGTCTGTCTGTCTGTCTGTCTGTCTGTCTGTCTGTCTGTCTGTCTGTCTGTCTGTCTGTCTGTGACAGCGTTAGTCCCTACAGACTGGCTGTCAGGGTGGTGTCAGGCTGTAGATTCATGGGCTGATGGTCACCCCTGATGTTCTTGCTCTGCTGTGATTAACCACTAGGTTCTTCCTCTACAGATTTACTGCTGTCTAATACTACATAGAGACACATGGCTCTGCAGGTTTGTCAACTCAAATAAAGCCCTCATAACAAGTCCTGGTCAGCATACAGTTGAAGTCGGAAGTTTACATACACTACGGTAGGAGTCATTAAAACTTGTTTTTCAACGACTCCACAAATGTATTGTTAACAAACTATAGTTTTGGAAAGTCGGTTAGGACATCTACTTTGTGCATGACACAAGTAATTTTTTCAACAATTGTTTACAGACAGATTATTTCACTTATAATTCACTGTGTCACAATTCCAGTGCCTTTAAACAGCTTGGAAAATTCCAGAAAATTATGTCATGGCTTTAGGAGCTTCTGATAGGCTAATTTACATCATTTGAGTCAATTGGAGGTGAACTTGTGGAGGTATTTCAAGGCCTACCTTCAAACTCAGTACTTCTTTGCTTGACATCATGGGAAAATCAAAAGAAATCAGCCAAGACCTCATAAAAAACATTGTAGACCTCCACCAGTCTGGTTCATCCTTAGGAGCAATTTCCAAATGCCTGAAGGTCCCACGTTCATCTGTACAAACAATAGTACGCAAGTGTAAACATCATGGGACCACGTAGCCGTCATACCGCTCAGGAAATAGACACGTTCTGTGTCCTAGAGATGAATGTACTTTGGTGAGAAAAGTGCAAATCAATCCCAGAACAGCAAAAGACCTTGTGAAGATGCTGGAGGAAACAGGTGCAAAAGTATCTATATCCACAGTAAAACGAGTCCTATATCAACATAACCTTAAAGGCCGCTCAGCAAGGAAGAAGCCACTGCTCCAAAACCGCCATAAAAAAGCCAGACTACGGTTTGCAACTGACATGGGGACAAAGATCGTACTTTTTGGAGAAATGTCCTCTGGTCTGATGAAACAAAAATAAAACTGTTTGGCCGTAATGACCATCATTATGTTTGGAGGAAAAATGGGGAGGCTTGCAAGCCGAAGAACACCATCCCAACCGTGAAGCACATGGGTGGCAGCATCATGTTGTGGGGGTGCTTTGCTGCAGGAGTGTCTGGTGCACTTCTCAAGACATCAGTCAGGAAGTTAAAGCTTGGTCGTAAATGTGTCTTCCAAATGGACAATGACCCCAAGCAAACTTCCAAAGTTTTGGCAAAATGGCTTAACCTGTCTGGGCTAGGGGGCAGTATTTTCGTAAACGTACCCAACTTAAACAGGTTACTACTCAGGCCCAGAAGCTAGGATATGCATATGCATTAGTAGATTTGGATAGAACACACTCTGAAGTTTCTAAAACTGTTTGAATGGTGTCTGTGAGTATAACAGAACTCATATGGCAGGCAAAAACCTGAGAAAATTCCAAGCAGGAAGTGGAAAGTCTGAGAATTGTTGTTCTTTTGATTCTCTATCGAAGCTACGGTGTCTGTGGGGGACGTTGCACTTCCTAAGGCTTCCATTGGCTGTCTAAAGCCTTCAGAAAGTGGTTTGAGCATTTTCCTGTCACTGGGAAGATAATAGGAGCTCAGTTACTGAGTGGTCTACCTGGCAACAAAGGGATTGGATATGCGCGGTCACGCGAGCACACCGTTCCTTCTTTTTCTTCTTGAATGAATATGCTATTGTCCGGTTGGAATATTATCGCAATTTTACGTTAAAAATACCATAAAGATTGAACAGCGTTTGACATGCTTCTAAGTACGGTAATGGAACATTTTGACTTTTCGTCTCTCGTTCCGCGCTCATGCGTTATGTCTTTGGATAAGTGATCTGTACGCACAAACAAAACTGAGGTATTTGTACATAAATATGGATTATTTTGAACAAAAACAACATTTCTTGTGGAAGTAGCAGTCCTGGGAGTGCATTCTGATGAAGATCAGCAAAGGTAAGAGAATATTTCTAATACTAATTATGATTTTAGGTTGCCCCGAACTTGGCGGGTGTCTGAATAGCTCACCGTGATGGCTGAGCTATGTACTCAGAATATTGAAAAATATGCTTTCTCCGTAAAGCTATTTTAAAATCTGACACAGCGGTTGTATCCAGGGTTAGTCTATCTATAATTCTTAAAATAATTGTTATATATTTTGTCAACGTTTATGATGAGTATTTTTGTAAATTGATGTGCACATTCACCGGAAGTTTTGGTGGGAATACATTTTCTGAACATCACGCGCCAATGTAAAATGCTGTTTTTGGATATAAATATGAACTTTATCGAACAAAACATACATGTATTGTGTAACATAATGTCCTAGGAGTGTCATCTGATGAAGATCGTCAAAGGTTAGTGCTTCATTTAGCTGTGTTTTGGGTTTTATTGACACATGTCCTTGCTTGGAAAATGGCTGTGTGATTATTTTTGTCTATGTACTCTCCTAACATAATCTAATGTTTTGCTTTCACTGTAAAGCCTTTTTGAAACCGGACAATGTGGTTAGATTAACGAGAAGTTTATCTTTAAAATGGTGTAAAATAGTTGTATGTTTGAGAAAGTTTTGTTGTTTTTCAATTTGCCGCCCTGATATTTCACTGGCTGTGTCCCGCAGGTGCGACGCTAGAAGTTAAGGACAACAAAGTCAAGGTATTGGAGTGGCCATCACAAAGCCCTGACCTCAATCCTATAGAAAATTTGTGGGCAGAACTGAAAAACCGTGTGCGAGCAAGGAGGCCTACAAAGCTGACTCAGTTACACCAGCTCTGTCAGGAAGAATGGGCCAAAATTCACCCAACTTATTGTTGGAAGCTTGTGGAAGGCTACCCGAAACATTTGACCCAAGTTAAACAATTTAAATGCAATGCTACCAAATACTAATTGAGTGTATGTAAACTTCTGACCCACTGGGAATGTGATGAAAGAAATAAAAGCTGAAATAAATTATTCTCTTTACTATTATTCTGACATTTCACATTCTTAAAATAAAGTGGTGATCCTAACTGACCTACGACAGGGAATTTTTACTAGGATTAAATGTCAGGAATTGTGAAAAACAGAGTTTAAATGTATTTTGCTAAGGTGTATGTAAACTTCCGATTTCAACTGTATCTCTCCAGGCCCACAACTACCTGATATGATTTCTCCTTCTCATCATGGTCTCTCCAGGCTTTCTCAACATCTCTCTCCTGGTTATGATTATTGAGTCTCTGTATGGGTGGTTGTACATTAGTATGCATTGCCTGTTAGGTTGTCTTTCCTTTTACAAACGCTGTCTGCGCAGTCTTTAATCCCTCTCTCACTGAGGCGAAACCCTAGAGCATAATTACTTTGATGATAACCAGCCATTTGTGAAGACCGAGAGTTCTCCTCGTGAGGGTCATTGAGTAGCAAGGATAATGTTTGTCTAAGTGCGACTGTTCTTGTACGTGCATTTGTGTGTGTATGTGTTTGTGTGTGTGTGTGCGTGCGTGCGTGCGTGCAAACATGTGCATGTGTATATATTTTGTATTTGCCTGTGCTCTGCAGGTATTTGTTTCTATGTGTGTCTGTTGTATTCCAGTGGCAATCATTTATTTAAATATGCCATTAACCCTTTACACTGGTGGGAATTGGCATACAGTGTCTTGCGAAAGTATTCGTCCCCCTTTGCATTTTCCCTATTTTGTTGCCTTACAACCTGGAATTAAAATATTTTTTTTAGGGGGGGGGGGTTGTATCATTTGATTTACACAACATGAAATAAGAAATAAGACAAAAAAAATGAAAACCTGAGCATTCATAACTATTCATCCCCCAAAGTCAATACTTTGTAGAGCCACCTTTTTCAGCAATTACAGCTGCAAGTCTCTTGGGGTATGTCACTATTGGCACATCTAGCCACTAGGATTGTTTCCCATTCTTCAAGGCAAAACTGCTCCAGCTCCTTCAAGTTGGATGGGTTCAGCTGGTTTACAGCAATCTTTAAGTCATACCACAGATTCTCAATTGGATTGAGGTCTGGGCTTTGACTAGACCATTCCATGACATTTAAATGTTTCCCCTTAAACCACTCGAGTGTTACTTTAGCAGTATGCAAGACATTTAAATGTTTCCCCTTAAACTACTTGAGTGTTACTTTAGCAGTATGCTTAGGGTCATTGTCCTGCTGGAAGGTGAACCTCTGTCCCAGTTTCAAATCTCTGGAAGATTGAAACAGGTTTCCCTCAAGAATTTCCCTATATTTAGTGCCATCAATCATTCCTTCAATTCTGACCAGTTTCCCAGTCCCTGCCGATGAAAACGTCCCCACAGCATGATTCTGCCACCACCATGCTTCACTGTGGGGATTGTATTCTCGGGGTGATGGGAGGTGTTGGGTTGCGCCAGACATAGCGTTTTCCTTGATGACCAAAAAGCTCAATTTTAGTCTCATTTGACCAGAGTACATTCTTCCATATGTTTGGGGAGTCTCCCACATGCCTTTTGGCGAACACCAAACGTGTTTGCTTATTTTTTTCTTTAAGCATTGTCTTTTTCTGGCCACTCTTCCGTAAAACCCAGCTCTGTGGAGTGTACGGCTTAAAGTAGTCCTATGGACAGACATTCCAATGTCCGCTGTGGAGCTTTGCAGCTCCCTCAGGGTTATCTTTGGTCTCTTTGTTGCCTCTGATTAATGTCCTCCTTGCCTGGTCCATGAGTTTTGGTGGGCGGCCCTCTCTTGGCAGGTTTGTTGTGGTGCCATATTCTTTCAATTTTTTTTAATAATGGATTTAATGGTGCTCCGTGGGATGTTCAAAGTTTTGGATATTTATTTATAACCCAACCATGGTCTGTTCTTCTCCACAACTTTGTCCCTGACCTGTTTGGAGAGCTCCTTCGTCTTCATGGTGCCGCTTGCTTGGTGGTGCCCCTTGCTTAGTGGTGTTACAGACTCTGGGGCCTTTCAGAATGGGTGTAAATATACTGAGATCATGTGACAGATCATGTGACACTTAGAGTGCACACAGGTGGACTTTATTGAACTAATTATGTGACTTCTGAAGGTAATTGGCTGCATCAGATCTTATTTAGGGGCTTCATAGCAAAGGGGGTGAATACATATGCAATCACCACTTTTCCGTTTTATATTTTTTTGAATTTTTTGAAACAAATAATTTTTTTCATTTCACTTCACCAATTTTTAGTATTTTGTGCATTACATGAAATCCAAATAAAAATCTATTTAAATGACAGGTTTTAATGCAACAAAATAGGAAAAACGCCAAGGGCGATGAATACTTTGGAAGGCACTGTATATGGGCTAAATTAAAATGTTTCTTACAGAAGAAATATGAAAAGCATAAACATGGTAGCAATTGAAAGGGAACTGTTTGGAGTTTATGGGAAAATGACTAGACCAAAGATGAGGACACAACAGTTCATCTGAAAGAAGACTGAATCCAAACATAACACTGTTGATTGTATGTGCATTTTTCTACGGCTAGCCATGCTTTCCACCTGGCTACCCCTACCCCGGTCAACAGCACTGCACCCCCTACAGCAACTCGCCCAAGCCTTCCCCATCTCTCCTTCTCCCTAATCCAGTCAGCTGATGTTCTGAAAGAGCTGCAAAATCTGGACCCCTACAAATCAGCCGGGCTAGACAATCTGGACCCTTTCTTTCTAAAATTATCTGCCGAAATTGTTGCAACCCCTATTACTAGCCTGTTCAACCTCTCTTTCGTGTCGTCTGAGATTCCAAGATTGGAAAGCAGCTGCGGTCATCCCCCTCTTTAAAGGGGGGGACACTCTTGACCCAAACTGCTACAGACCTATATCTATCCTACCCTGCCTTTCTAAGGTCTTCGAAAGCCAAGTTAACAAACAGATTACCGAGCATTTCGAATCCCACCGTACCTTCTCCGCTATGCAATCTGGTTTCAGAGCTGGTCATGGGTGCACCTCAACCACGCTCAAGGTCCTGAACGATATCTTAACCGCCATCGATAAGAAACAATACTGTGCAGCCGTATTCATTGACCTGGCCAAGGCTTTCGACTCCGTCAATCACCACATCCTCATCAGCAGACTCAACAGCCTTGGTTTCTCAAATGATTGCCTTGCCTGGTTCACTAACTACTTCTCTGATAGAGTTCAGTGTGTCAAATAGGAGGGCCTGTTGTCCAGGCCTCTGGCAGCCTCTATGGGGGTGCCACAGGGTTCAATTCTTGGGCCGACTCTCTTCTCTGTATACATCAATCATGTTGCTCTTGCTGCTGGTGATTCTCTGATCCACCTCTACGCAGACAACACCATTCTTTATACTTCTGGCCCTTCTTTGGACACTGTGTTAACAACCCTCCAGACGAGTTTCAATGCCATACAACTCTCCTTCCGTGGCCTCCAACTGCTCTTAAATGCAAGTAAAACTAAATGCATGCTCTTCAACCGATCGCTGCCTGCACCTGTGTAACGGCTGTCGTCGGAAGAAGACCAAGGTGCAGCGGAGTTAGTGTTCATAACTCAATTCAGAAAGAACACTATATAACTACAAAACAAGAAACAACCAACAGCTAAACAGTACTGACAGCTAACACACTGAACAGAAACAATTACCCACAAAACCCCAACGGAAAAACATGCACTTATGTGTGACTCCCAATCAACAGCAACGAACTTCAGCTGTGCCTGATTTGGGAGCCACACACGGCCCAAAACAAATAAATAAAAACACATAGAAACAGAACATAGAACGCCCACCCAATGTAACACCCTGGCCTAACCAAAATAAAGAACAAAAAACCCCTCTCTATGGCCAGGGCGTTACAACCTGCTCGCCCGTCCAGTATCACTACTCTGGACGGTTCTGACTTAGAATATGTGGACAACTACAAATACCTAGGTGTCTGGCTAGACTGTAAACTCTCCTTCCAGACTCACATCAAACATCTCCAATCCAAAGTTAAATCTAGAATTGGCTTCCTATTTCGCAACAAAGCATCCTTCACTCATGCTGCCAAACACCCTCGTAAAACTGACCATCCTACCGATCCTCGACTTCGGCGATGTCATTTACAAAATAGCCTCCAATACCCTACTCAATAAATTGGATGCAGTCTATCACAGTGCCATCCGTTTTGTCACCAAAGCCCCATATACTACCCACCACTGCGACCTGTACACTCTCGTTGGCTGGCCCTCGCTTCATACTCGTTGCCAAACCCACAAGACCCTGCTTGGTAAAGTCCCCCCTTATCTCAGCTCGCTGGTCACCATAGCAGCACCCACCCGTAGCACGCGTTCCAGCACGTATATCTCTCTGGTCACCCCCAAAGTCAATTCCTCCTTTGGCCGCCTCTCCTTCCAGTAACGAACTACAAAAATCTCTGAAACTGGAAACACTTATCTCCCTCTCTAGCTTTAAGCACCATCTGTCAGAGCAGCTGACATATTACTGCACCTGTACATAGCCCATCTTTAATTAGCCCAAACAACTACCTCTTCCCCTACTGTATTTATTTATTTATTTTGCTCTTTTGCACCCCAGTATTTCTACCATCCACTGCAAATCTACCATTCCAGTGTTTTACTTGCTATATTGTATTTACTTCGCCACCATGGCCTATTTATTGCCTTTACCTCCCTTATCTCACCTCATTTTCTCACATTGTATATAGACTTATTTTTCTACTGTATTATTGACTATGTTTGTTTTACTCCATGTGTAACTCTGTGTTGTTGTATGTGTCAAACTGCTTTGCTTTATCTTGGCCAGGTCGCAATTGTAAACAAGAACTTGTTCTCAACTTGCCTACTTGGTGAAATAAATAAAAAATAAATACATTTTACATTTACTGTACTTTTCACTGCATTTGTTGATAACGAAATCTGAAAATCCTCTTGATACATTCAGTAACATGATAAGAATAATCCTGGAAAAGGTGGGGTAGATGCAACATAAGACAAATGACAAGGGTTTGAGTGAGAGGACTGGTGTCTCCACATGGCCAGACACCTTTCCAAAGTGTGCACAGTTCCTAAGTCATTTCAATGCACTTTTATGACTCAAAGAATAGTCTTCAACTGTAAGGTGCTGTTTTGAGCTCTCCTGTGCTGTTAAGAAACTAGAGCAAGCACACTTGTAGTTATTTTGTTTGGAACACAACCCTACATCTCCACCATACAGTGCCATTCAAAAGTTTGGAAACACCTACTCATTCAAGGGTTTTTCTTCATTTTGTTTTACTATTTTCTACATTGTAGAATAATAGTGAAGACATCAAAACTATGAAATAACACATATGGAATCATGTAGTAACCAAAAAAGTGCTAAACAAATCAAAATATATTTAATATATGAGATTCTTCAAAGTAGCCACCCTTTACCTTGATGACAGCTTTGCACACTCTCTGTATTCTCTCAACCAGCTTCACCTGGAATGCTTTTCCAACAGTTTTGAACGAGTGCTGAGCACTTGTTGACTGCTTTTCCTTCACTCTGCGGTTCAACTCATCCTAAACCATCTCAATTGGGTTGAGGTCAGGTGATTGTGGAGGCCAGGTCATCTGATGCAGCACTCCATCACTCTCCTTCTTGGTCAAATAGCCCTTACACTGCCTGGAGGTGTGTTTGGTCATTGTCCTGTTGAAAAAGAAATGATAGTCCCGCTAAGCACAAACCAGATGGGATGGCGTGCCGCTGCAGACTGCTGTGGTAGCCATGCTGGTTAAGTGTGCCTTGAATTCTAAATAAATCACAGACAGTGTCACCAGAAAAGCACCCCCACACCATCACACCTCCTCCTCCATGCTTCACAGTGGGAACCACACATACCGAGATAATCCATTCACCTTTTCTGCGTCTCACAAAGACACATGGCGGATGGAACCAAAAATCTCAAATTTGGACTCATCAGACCAAAGGACAGATTTCCACCAGTCTAATATCCATTGCTCATGTTTCTTAGCCCAAGCAAGTCTCTTCTTCTTATTGGTGTCCTTTTAGTATTGGTTTCTTTGCAGCAATTCAACTATGAAGACCTGATTCAGGCTTTCTCCTCTGAACAGTTGATGTCTGTTACTTGAACTTTGTGAAGCATTTATTTGGGCTGCAATTTCTGAGGCTGGTAACTCTAATGAACTTATCCTCTGCAGCAGAGGTAGCTCTGGGTCTTCCATTCCTGTGGCTGCCCTCGTGAGAGCCAGTTTCATCATAGCGCTTGATAGTTTTTGTGACTGCACTTGAAGAAACTATTAAAGTTCTTGACATTTTCAGCATTGACTGACCTTCATGTCTTAAAGTAATGATGGACTGTCATTTCTCTTTGCTTATTTGAGCTGTTCTTGCCATAATATGGACTTGGTCTTTTACCACCCCTACCTTGCCAAAACACAACTGATTGGCTTAAATGCATTAAGAAGGAAAGACATTCCACAAATTGACATTTAACAAAGCACATCTGTTAATTGAAATGCATTCCAGGTGACTAGTTCATGAAGCTGGTTGAGAGAATGCCAAGAGTGTGCAAAGCTGTCATCAAGGCAAAGGGTTGTTGTGGAAAACTTCTTACACAGGGACACTCGAGGTCAATCTTAAATTAATCATTGTTTACTTGTCAGCGCGCTGGGGAGGTTCCAACCAACTCAATGCACCATAGTACACATGTCAATCAGGAGCTCTGCTTGGGCAGACCCAGCAGTTGTCTTATTTATGGCTATACACAAACAAGTTATATTTGCATGATTTAGCATAATTAATTAATCATTACCGTTTTGTTTCATTCATGTGACCGACCAACACCTCACGCGGCTTCTCCTCTCTAAGCTGAGACCTTGAAATTCGTTCTCAAAACAACATCTGGCCGTACTGCCAAATTGCAGCTATTGATAGGTGTGATTTGTACAGTCAGCCACTTGCATGAACACAGAAATTGGTTTATAGAACAGCACATAAATAGAACACAGAAATGAGTTATAAGAAAAGCACAAACATTAAAATTCCCATTACAGGGTGGCTACTTTGAAGAATTTATTTAGCACTTTTTGGTTGCTACATGATTCCATATGTGTTATTTCATAGTTTTGATGTCTTCACTACTATTCTATAATGTAGAAAATAGTAAAAATAATAAAAACCCTTGAATGAGTAGGTGTCCAGACTTTTGACTGGTACTGTACGTAAAATGTATGCAGCATGACTGTAAGTCTCTTTGGATAAAAGCATCTGCTAAATGGCATATATTATATATTATCACACAATTACTGTTGTTGTTTACGCAATATGCAAAATCGGGCCATTATTAATCCCAATCTGGGTCAGGTAGGCATCATTTGTACGTAAGCTTTCTTAGTGTCCAACAAGCTTTCTCTGCCCTTAACCTTGTTCTGAACACCTCCAAAACAAAGGTCATGTGTTTTGGTACGAAGAATGCCCCTCTCCCCACAGGTGTGATTACTACCTCCGAGGGTTTGGAGCTTGAGGTAGTCACCTCATACAAGTATTTGGGAGTATGGCTAGACGGTACACTGTCCTTCTCTCAGCACATATCAAAGCTGCAGGCTAAAGTTAAATCTAGACTTGGTTTCCTCTACTGTAATAGCTCCTCTTTCACCCCAGCTGCCAAACTAACTCTGATTCAGACGACCTTTCTACCCATGCTAGATTACGGAGATGTAATTTATAGATCGTCAGGTAAGGGTGCAATCGAGCGACTAGATGTTCTTTACCATTCTGCCATCAGATTTGCCACCAATGCTCCTTATAGGAGACATCACTGCACTCTATACTCCTCTATAAACTGATCATCTCTGTATACCCGTCGCAAGACCCACTGGTTGATGCTTATTTATAAAACCCTCTTAGGCCTCACTCCCCCCTATCTGAGATACCTACTGCAGCCCTCATCCTCCACATACAACACCCGTTCTGCCAGTCACATTCTGTTAAAGGTCTCCAAAGCACACACATCCCTCGGTCGCTCGTCTTTTCAGTTCGCTGCAGTTTGCGACTGGAACGAGCTGCAACAAACACTCAAACTGGACAGTTTTATCTCAATCTCTTCATTCAAAGACTCAATCATGACACTCTTACTGACAGTTGTGGTTGCTTTGCATGACGTATTGTTGTCTCTACCTTCTTGCCCTTTGTGCTGTTGTCTGTTCCCAATAATGTTTGTATGATGTTTTGTGCTGCTACCATGTTGTGCTGCTGCCATGTTGTGTTGCTACCATGTTGTTGTCATGTTGTGTTACTACCATGTTGTGTTGTCATGTGTTGCTGCCATGCTATGTTGTTGTCTTAGGTCTCACTTTATGTAGTGTTGTCGTGATGTGTGTTTTGTCCTATATTTTTTTAAACATTTTTAATCCCAACCCCTGTCCCTGCAGGAGGCCTTTTTCCTTTTGGTAGGCTGTCATTGTAAATAAGATTTTGTTCTTAACTGACTTACCTAGTTAAATAAAGGTTAAATAATAAAAATAAATAATTGAAAACTTGTTCTATTGCCAACATGACTACCTAAGTTATAAAATATGATCTTACAGTGTTAGGCTTTCACAAGGCAATTTAGAGAAACAGATCGCAATTTTGGCGCGCATCGAAAAGAGTCATGAGTGCATTCAGGTGTGTGTTCTGTGACAAATTTACTTCAAAATAGACAAACAGGCTCATTCTGTTCAGAACAACACAAGGTTTGATGTCATGTCATCTTGCAGTTGTACATCAAACATAGTGATCATAAACGTTGAAACTGTATATGACGTGAGTTTTATGATATGGAAATTTGAAGTGCACATTTGGACTCAAGGGTATTTGGCTTGCCTGTATGACATCAAAGCTGTATTTATAATCATCGTCTTATCTTGCAAAATACATAGAGTCCTCTTAATTTACATAATTTCAAAATATGCAAGAGTTGCACGATTATGAGGGCAACTTCTTGTCATGCATGGTGCCCAAATTCAGAACGGCTGTCAGTCAAAACCCATACATTGTAAAGCGCAGAGCTTGAGGTCTGACGTCATTGATAGCATGTTACTATACATCCACGGCATTCCAGTTTAGCTACATATCAGTGCCCAAATCTGACATTTTCAACGAGTTTATGGGTACGAGTGTAAAGGGCTACACAAAATCCAGGCGGTCAACTGATGAATTCAAAATGAGAGTGCTATTGCATATACACATATGTTGATGTTGGGGTGGTGCTGGAGTTGAACATTTTGACATTTCCCTTTAAGTTTTGAGATAGGCTTAAAACTAAAATATCAAAAACAACTTTCTATCACTAGATTTGAAAATGGAATCTTTGGAACTAGAGGCAGATGCTTACACCCATCTGCCATCCCTGTCCACAATACTTTGGCTAAACCGAAACCTACTTGAAGGTATCAGTGCCCACTGTTGCCTCTAGTGGCCGGTTTCCACATCATCTCCTGACGTCCTCAGATATGGATGGATGTCGAATACTGACTTGTATCACGGGGGATCTGCCTGGATAGCATATGGGGAGATCCTTTCCTGGAATACTAAGGGTCTACAATGATTATACACAGATAAGCACTCACTCCATTCCAGGAAAACCATCATCGGTGCCCTGCACACCTAAATACTAGCTAAAGAGTGCTCCGTTGCCATGGTTCTGTTTTTCTCATTGTGCTCTTAACATAATCCCTCTCTGACACTCAGCGCTCTATAGAATGATAGATAATGCCAGTACCTGGATTTTTATGGAGGAAGACAAAACAATATTCCTCCCATCCTGGAATGGCTGCACATTTCGATCCCCTCAGTTGATTAGAAGCCTTTTTATTGTGTGAAGGAAAAAGGGAACTCAAAGAACACGTGTTTCTACAACCTAGGAAGGATTCTGTTTTGCCCTGACACTGTTCAGTGTGGATTGTATACAGCCTTTAGTGTCTTTGATCACTTAATGCATTTGTGGTTCCTGTGTTGATGCTGAAAGGTAGAGTATCTGCAAACCTATTTTGGAGACTGTGTCTCTGCATACCTCCTCTTGGACTCTATCTCTCACCCAGTATGATCTCTCCTGCTGTCCTGTCCATCAGAGCATGGCAGCCAGGACAGCCAGTACAGCCCTCTCCCTGTGCCAGGCCTAATCCTCTTTATCTTAATGGCATCCACCTGCTATCGGCAGGATGGTGGGAACAATCGACCCTCTGTGTCTCTTTATCAGCACGGCGACCTCCCCCTTCAATATCTCACTGCCACCTGCTGTGACAGGCATCCCCTCTCAGCCTGATCCTATCACCCACCCTGACCCTTCACTGTCCATCACAATCTCCTCCATGGAGTATGTTTCCCAGTCCTGCTTACTGCTTATCAAACATGATTTCAAATGAAGAATATTAGAGGTGTCCCTGTCAGGCAGTACGCCTAGCCCACAGACAAAAGTTTAAATCAGAGTCAGTATTTTAGAATCATATAGTGGAGATTAAATCATATCTTAAATTGAGAGGTAGAGGGGGATTCCATCTCTTTTTGTGGCATTTACCTTGCTCTGGGCACCTTAAAAGAAAGAAGGTGGAAAGATTTAATGTCATGAAATTATGAATGATGATGGTGATTGCAACAAAACCAACTGTTCAAATGATGGTATGTTCTGTATTAAATGGGAACCAAACTAGTCAGAGAACACCTTACGTGACTTATACAAACATTTGATGTATATTTACATTGGCTTTGGTTTATTTTTCTTTCCGTGTACTGTAGCGTACTTGGACTGGTCTCCGTAGACCCAGTATGACGCCTGCAGCTCCACAGCAGGGGAGCCCACAGGGAATTTTAGTTCAGAGGAAATTAGAAAGAGCAATATCATATGGTAAAAACAAGGTTCCAATCTAGCAGTGAAGGGCCCACAGTATTTCTACACCCTGTAAAACTATGATGAGATCAATACATTCAGCTACTCCAGATGGGATTTGAAATGAGTTTTAACATGATTGGAGCACTTAGCTCAGCCGCAGCATGAACACAGTGTCCTGGTTAACTTCTTGTGTAAGACATTTCCATTTGTTATTGACTTTTACAGTTCATTCTTATCTAAAATAGTTATTTTAAAGTCACACGACATCGCCCTCTACAGGGTATGAAATGGATCATATTAGAGACATGATATAGTTTACCACAGTATGAGTCTTAATACCCATAAAACCTAGCGGTCAAACATGGTCAATTTTCCTATAGGGGATTTTAGAAACACTTCAAATAAGGGCTGTGTTTCGTGTAGACTACCCCTGGTGTGATGCTTTGATAACTGTGTAAATCTCTCTTGGACAAAGTGGCTTTTATCAATATATTTGCCTGTATTTGCTAATGCTAATTAGCTGCTAATGTGTCTATCATACAGAACACCAAATGCCTGTCTCAAGCTTCAAGTCACTCACCAGGGCCATGATGATCTGGATGAGCCTGCCGAATCAAGGCAAAGCTAAAAATCTCTAGCTCATGGTTAGCTAGTTAGCAACATTAGCCTTGCTAGATGGCTACATAAGCCGTCTATTTGTCTAGCCATCTAAATGCATGAGAAATTCATAAAAACGAGTTTAGATTTCTTTGGCTTTTATAAGCCAACAGTCTAGCTTGATAGTTAACTAGCCAGCTAACTTTGATGGTGAAGCTAGGCGTTCTTGATAATGTTTGTTTGTTTGTGTCTATGGGTGAGGGCTGGGGGGGGTGGGTAGTCTGTATTTTTCATCCTATAGCTTGTTCTCCATCTTCTTTTTAAATAGTGAGTCAACATGCTTTCAGCACTTTTATTTCCATGACTGATCAAAACTCATTTTCTCATGCTCTCTCTTGTCTCTTTGCGGCAGACATACACTGAGTGTACAAAACATTAAGAACACCTTCCTAATATTGAGTTGTGCTTTGGAACTCTCCATCTTATCTCTATAAACCCACCCTACCTTCGCCCATTTACCCTATGCTACTTCCTTCACTTGTTCCTCTCCTGACTTGATAACATCTAGACTCAGTGACACGTTTAAAGGTACTTACACACGGGCCGTGGTAAACGGCAATTGAACCATGAGAAAATCCGTCTACCGTGTGTAGAGAACAGCGTTCCCGGTTGTTGTCATTTAATCGCCGCTTACCGCAGCTCATCTGTAAGTGCATTAAAAGTGTTGTGGTGTACTGCTGTTGCTACCTTTTTTTTCGCCTGTGTAATGCTGTACTCCTCTTATTCCGGGGTTTAAACTGAATGCAGTGGTAAATGTGCTGCTCACAATTGACAGCAGCAACATGGACCTGTTCAATTGACAAGAAGTGTATTGATATAGCTGCATTTAGGCATGGCTTACTTGTTTTGAGTGTTTCTCATTCTGCTGGAATAGTATTTTATATTAAACCTACTTTAAGCATCCAGTTGTTTCTCCATTTGTAACTGACCCACCAAAAATTACAATATGCTGTTTTACGTGTTGTGTTATTTGTGCTGGTCTAATTCCTAACATGGAAAAGCGCTCTCGGTTATTAATAATGATTAATATGGTGCCCTTCAATGTCCCCGGTTTGAGGCATTAGTGAATAAAATGATTGAATCTTTACTTCAAGTCACATGTTTGTATGTTATGTATAAAATGCATATTTTATGCATTGTTTACTATTTAAATGTATTTAAAATAATGTAATTGTTGGAGTTCGGGTGTTTGATGTGATTGATGGGTGACTAGGTGCATTCTTGTCAAATAAATATGCTTATTCATTCATGATTCTGCAATCAATCTGGCTTTGAATCTGCAACAGAACATGTCAACAAGTTAGTTCTGAATTGCGTTAATATAGCATTGCATTCTGACACCATGAATTGAAATAGATTTCACCTCGTTCATATAGCTGGCAGACATTATAAGGGATTAAATATAGACCTCCACCGGCTGAAAGAGAAGAGGATCTGGTAAAATAAGGGCATGTTGCTAATTTCATCTAGGTAGCTAGCTAGCTTTTTTTTGCAAAACAATTGCCTACTATTAATGGCATAATGTAAATATCTAACTGCTACTAGGATAGTATTCTGTAGAAGACACAAGACCAAACCATAAATAAGCCAACAAATATTAGTTAAATATGGAAAAGTAAATTAACATTTTCAATGTATCTTTTGTTTTGGATCAAGGTAGCTAGAAGCTAGCTAGCTGACAGAAAAGGTGCCGGAGCTTGCAGGGATTTATAGTCTTGCACAATGTCTACTTTGATGCTAATTAACATTTTCAAATCTGAGAGGAAATAGAGCCGAATACATAAAAGTCACCTGGTTCGAGAGAGATTTACACGGTTATCAAAACGTCACACCAGGGAAAGTCTACATGAAACACAGACCTTGTTAGAAGTGGTTCTAAAATCCCTTATGGGAAAAATGAATGGTGAAAAAATTATTAGAACCATTTCCAGGTTTGACCTCTACGTTTTATGGGTATTACGACACGTCCACTGTGGGGCTATTTCTTTAGTTCACCCTTTACCCTTTTAGTCCCCAAACAAGCTCCCAGAGCTCTGGTACCATACGCACATTAATCATTTCCAGAATTGCTTCACATTTATCCACGATTACCAATATCAAATGAACCAGGGCTTTTACAGTACTGAAGGTTCCCATTTATTAAAAATTCTAATAATGATATGTTTGTAAATCTTGTGTAAGTCCCTCTTTTTTTGTTTTGTTGTTGTGATGTCCGTTATCAGTGGTTAATGGACGATGAGGCATTCTGGCAGCAGGCAGTAATTGCCTGGAGCACAACAGTGGGAGAGTAATTACAGGGACACAGAGGAGTATATGACTTCATGACTGGCACCATTTAATGATAATGGGGTGCAACTCACAGTAATGTGGTCAGCCAATCACACTGGACTGGCTGGGACACATCTCAATGCAAACGAGCCATGACTGGAATACAGAGTAGCAGCTCGCCCACACAGCTCAGCACCGTTCAACACGGGAGTATGCATATCATTATGACTGTGACCCCCCCCACTCCTCCACCCCCCGCCACCTGCAGTGCCATGATTATGTCACCACGGATGGACAGGTTTAATTCTAGATAAACGAATCTCCTCCTGCTAGTAAGCAGTGGATGAATACTCAGAAATATCTAAGCTTTTACAAGCACAGATTGTCCTTTATGATGGCACAATGAAAAACTTTGCATTGACCTTGTCTAAATTTCACAAGTACCAGTATTCATAAACTAATAAGGAATATACCCAGCAGCATACCACCCTGCATCCCACTGCTGGCTTGCTTCTGAAACTAAGCAGGGTTGGTCCTGGTCAGTCCCTGGATGCGAGACCAGATGCTGCTGGAAGTGGTGTTGGAGGGCCAGTAGGAGGCACTCTTTCCTCTGGTCTAAAAAATATCCCAATGCCCCAGGGCAGTGATTGGGGACGCTGCCCTCTGTAGGGTGCTGTCTTTTGGATGGGACGTTAAACGGGTGTCCTGACTCTCTGAGGTCATTAAAGATCCCATTGCACTTATCGTAAGAGTAGGGGTGTTAACCCTGGTGTCCTGGCTAAATTCCCAATCTGGCACTCATACCATCACGGCTGTCTAATCATCCCCAGCTTACAATTGGCTCATTCATCCCCCTCCTCTCCCCTGAAACTAATCCCCAGGTCGTTGCTGTAAATGAGAATGTGTTCTCAGTCAACGTACCTGGTAAAATAAAAAAATACCCATTATATTAGACATCATACAGACAATCAGTAAAGGGGATAATATATTGATCTGGGGCATGTGTTATGTCACTCCTTATCGTTTGAATTAAAAATAGAATACTGACTTCCTGACAAATCACAGTTTTGAAACCTAAATGTACACTGAGTACAAACTCCTTCCTAATATTGAGTTGCACCCCTTTTGCCCTCAGAACAGCCTCATTTTTTCATGGCAGGGACTCTACAAGGTGTTGAATTTGTTCCACATGGATGCTGGCCCATGTTGACTCCAATGCTTCCCAAGGTTGTGTCAAGTTGGCTGAATGCCCTTTGGGTGGTGGACCATTCTGGATACACAAAGAAACTGCTGAGTGTGAAAAACCCATTAGAGTTGCAGTTCTTGAAACACCCAAACTGCTGTGCCTGGCACCTACCACCATACCTTGTTCAAAGGCACTTAAATATTTTGTCTTGCCCATTATCCCTCTGAATGGCAAACATACACAATCCATGTCTCAATTGTCTCAAGGCGACAAACTGACACGTTTTCATTTTGGTCAAAAACAACTTTATATCGAAGAAATGCCTTTGATTTTGACGCGAGAAGACCATTAGACCCAATGACGAGGTTCTGCGCATGAGCTTAGCTAGCCAAGATCGCCATGTGATCGGGGATTTCTATTGGAGAAGCAGTTTTAGCCTATCTTCATACTGTAATGTCTTTGGTTAAGGTTAGGGTTATGTTAAAATCTGATTTTAAAAGAAGATCAATTGAAGAAATAGGCAGGTTTATGACTTTGTGGCTATGGTAACTAGTGATGACCTGCATTATGGGTAACTAACATCACAACAGTATCTAATCAAATGTGTTGTACCATGATGCGTTGTTACAGCAAACCTACTGTACAGTTCAAGGAGAGGGACAACACTGAGACACAGGCCACAGCCCCACAGAGGACTGGATGTAGATAGCAAGCTCGCTAGCTATGTCAGTTGAATGCAAAATAACTGATGCCAGAGTATTTTTACATGCAAACTAATAATTCAATATTAAACTGATTATGTCAGAAGGCAGAGTATGGCATTTGTCATGTAAACAGCTTACTCTGCTTGCAGTGGCGGTTGGTGACGTTTAAGATGAGGGAGGACTCCATTTTTTTTATGAGCATGGCCTTATTTCTATTACAGCATATTGGATGACTCTCATTCATATTCCATTCACCCAGTTCAATGTAACATCGATAGGTTTGGGTTATTACATTGTACTTGAGTTTTCCCCTATACCCATCATGAGGTTGCTACAACCTAGCATATGAATGAAAGTTTACAACATAGATGCACAGGTTGAGACACCATTTTTAGTAATCAAGGTGACAGACAGTGACACATTCAATTCCACCTTGCACACTATTTAGCCTGCATCTAGATGATCTAGGGTGTAATCATTAGTCCAAGTGTCGCAAACTAGAGTTTCTATTGGACAAATACAGGTATGTTTCTCCCCGTTTCGTTCCGTTTTCTTCCGCTTAAGAAATATTTTTCAACATAATCGTCGGAATGAATACACTCCTGATCAAATGGCCCCCGGACTATTTACATTGACACTCAACCCCCTCCATTTGTTTTGTAAACTGCTGCTACTCGCTGTTTATTATCTATGCATAGTCACGTCACCCCCACCTACATGTACAAATTACCTCGACTAACCTGTACCCCTGCACATTGACTCGGTACCGGCACCCCCTGTATATAGCCTCGTTATTGTTATTTTATTGTGTTACTTTTTATTATTTTTTACTTTAGTTTATTTGGTAAATATTTTCTTAACTCTTCTTGAACTGCACTGTTGGTTAAGGGCTTGTAAGTAAGCATTTCACTGTAAGGTCTACACTTGTTGTATTCTGCACATATGACAAATAAAGTTTGATTTGATTTGAAACACAGTTCATTTTCATAGCAGCTACAGACAGCATGGTCACTTTGCTCGTTAATTCCTTCTGGCATCTACACGCTCTTCTCTTCTCACCTTTTCCCTTCACTTTTGGACTTCAGTGCACAACACATCAGCTGTCTGTGACCAGTCAAAAAAACCTTTCCAAGCAAAACCCTCATATCATAACCGCTAACTGCTACACACAGCCGACATCATTGTCACTATATAGCTAACGTCATAGTCAATATTGCTACCAGAGCTAACGCGTTAGTAAACCCGCTACAATATTGCAGTACAGTGTATAGTCAGCAAGCAGTGAAGTGAGTTTGGAAAAACTTTAAGTATGCATCTCATAAATTGTTTTCACATACAAACGTTATATGTCCGAACTCAGAATAAAAAAGTATTCGCAAAAATAACATGGTCATTGCCGATTTTCTGCATTCATCAAAAGTCCCATCAGAAGCCTGACTTCAGATGTGCCCATGTAAACAAGATTATTAGGGAAATCGTTCTTCTTGCAAAGCATGTAAATGTTTTAAACAAACTATTATATTAACCTTATGCCTTGTGCATGTAACTGTGCTCTAGACTAATATTGGCATATCAGTCACATCATAAGATTTCCATAAAAAATTATGCTGAACCCGTTTTCCTCAGGTGAGGCAGTGGAATCTGTGAAAATCACCCTCTGTCAGACCTCCACACCATCCCTTATCACAGGACACAAGCTCAAACCAGGCCAAGCTGCAGAACACACTACTGTTTATACAGGACACAAGCTCAAACCAGGCCAAGCTGCAGAACACACTACTGTTTATACAGGACACAAACTCAAACCAGGCCAAGCTGCAGAACACACTACTGTTTATACAGGACACAAGCTCAAACCAGGCCAAGCTGCAGAACACATTACTGTTTATACAGGACACAAGCTCAAACCAGGCCAAGCTGCAGAACACACTACTGTTTATACAGGACTTTTTCAAGACCGAGCCAACGGCTGTCTTGCAAGTCTTGTCAGATCACTGGATATTAGGAGGGCCTTTACAAGGCCCATTCTCTATAATCAGGAGAGTGAACGGGTGATTTTGTTATTACAGAAGTGGTGTATGGACAGTTCTGTTCAACTCCACTACTATGCAATTAAAAAACAATGACTAGGCTAATTTCCAATGAAGGTCTAACTTGTTAGTCCTAATACAAAGTTGTTACTGTTGCAATTACTCTGTTACTACTACCATAGACCATTTAAAGAAAGGCTACATCTTCTCCCACTAGATGGCACTGTATCATCAAAGTGGAGCAATACAACTGCTTGATCCCACTGAACTCACTGCTGTGTTTTTATTGAGCAGCACATTTCACCTTTCATAGTCTCATTAAAAATGTTTCCCTCTGCTTGTGTCCATAGAGGGAGGTGGGTAACGACACATTCCAATCCCCTGGACTGGAGCAGACGTCAGCCTCAGAGAGACAGCAGCCTTTACTGGGCTATGACTAGTTAGCAGAAATGAATTCTACACAGAAATAAAGCTAACCCAACCATTTTAGTTGGGTAGCAGCTGAAATGTTTATCTGTTTGAAATTGATACACTGTTTCCCCTCCTCCCTTAGGGATTGTGGATGCATAGAGCTCCATGACAGAGCGCTCTGAGCAGTTCTTCAGTGATCTGCACACTTCGACAGGTCAACAAGCAGGCTAAGTGCATCTACTTAATCTAATATATTTTTCTTGAGCTGTGAATGTGATTTGGGGTTCAAGTATTTTTAACCAAAAGAATATGAGGGCTATGACTGAAATAGCAAAGTATTATTATTTGATGAATGACTGTTGATATACCCTCCTTACAGATGATCTGAAGAGGACCTCTCACCCCCATCACCGTCAATAAAGAAGGAAAACCCCCAGCACACCATGGGCATTCACCAAGTGTATGAGTAACTTTAGCACGTTTTTGGATTAGACCGACATAATGTCACTATTGCTTACTGAAGAAGAGACCCTGAATAACGGTCCTTTCTGAATCTGATTCTCCTTGTTGTTTAAATATGTTCTGTTCCAGGATCAGCAGCCGACTGTTCCCAACCATGTTGGATTTGTATTTATTAAGGATCCCCATTAGCTGCTGCCAAGGCAACAGCTACTCTTCCTGGGGTCCAAAATATTAACGCACTTACATTACATATAAAACAAAAGATAAAAAAGTACATCATGTAACATTATTACACCACTACATGTCTACAATACAAAATGTTTAAATACCACCATACAACATTATCGAAATGTATGTGTATGTATTTGTCTGTATCTTTGTGTGTGTCTCTTCACAGTCCCCGTTGTTCCATAAGGTTACCTGCTTTTTAAATCTGATTCTACTGCTTGCATCAGTTACCTGATGTGGAATAGAGTTCCATGTAGTCATGGCTCTGTGTAGTACTGCGTGACTTAGGGACTGTGAAGAGACCTCTGGTGGCATGTCTTGTGGGGTATGCATGGGTGTCTGTGTGCAAGTATTTTAAACAGACAGCTCGGTACATTCAGCTTGTCAACACCTCTTACAAAATCAAGTAGTGATGAAGTCAATCTCTCCTCCACTTCGAGCCATGAGAGATTGACATACATGTCATTAATGTTAGCTCTCCGTGTACTTTTAAGGGCCAGCCGTGCTGCCCTGTTCTGAGCCAACTGCAATTTTCCTAAGTCCCTCTTTGTGGCACCTGACCACACTACTGAACAGTAGTCTAGGTGTGACAAAACTAGGGCCTTAGGACCTGACTTGTTGATAGTGCTTTTAAGAAGGCAGAGCAGCGCTTTATTATGGACAGACTTCTCCCCATTTTAGCTACTGTTGTATCAATATGTTTTGACCAGTTTACAATCCAGGGTTACTCCAAGCAGTTTAGTCACCTCAACTTCCTCAATTTCCACATTATTCATTACGAGATCTAGTTGAGGTTTAGGGTTTAGTGCATGATTCAACCCAAATACAATGCTTTTCGTTTTGGAAATAATAAGGACTAACTTATTCCTTGCTACCCATTCTGGAACTAACTGCAGCTCTTTGTTAAGTGTTGCAGTGATTTCAGTTGCTGTAGTAGCTGACGTGTATAGTGTTGAGGCATACATAGACACAACGCAACGCAGAGTGCCTGGATACAGCCCTTAGCCGTGGTATATTGGCCATATATCACAAACCCCAGAGGTGCCTTATTACTATTATAAACTGGTTACCAACGTAATTAGAACAGTAAAAAGTGTTGTTGTTGTTGTCACGACTGGATCACCGACGTTATCTGCCCGAGGGAGTTGTCCAACTGGCCCCTCCGTCGCGACGTAACCTGATCGCCCATCTGCGGCCAGCTTAATCGTTAGCTGTCTTTTCGGCTGCGATCTGAATAGGTCTGTCGGACACTTTTCTTGGGCCACTATAACTCACTATTTTGCCAACTTGGACAGGTCCCCCCTTCCACACGGAACCCCACTAACCCACAGACGGAAACGTACGAGGCGGCTAAAAACAGACCTCCTCCCTCCCATCTTCCACCAGCTTGCTACCTATGGTCCGGCTAGCTGTCTGATTCTCACTGGACCCTCTGATCACTCGGCTAAGCATGCCTCTCCTTAATGTCAATATGCCTTGTCCATTGCTGTTCTGGTTAGTGTTTATTGGCTTATTTCACTGTAGAGTCTCTAGCCCTGCTCATTATACCTTATCCAACCTCTCAGTTCCTCCACCCACACATGCTATGACATCTTCTGGTTTCAATTATATTTCTAGAGACAATATCTCTCTCATAATCACTAAATGCCTAGGTTTACCTCCTCTGTACTCACATCCCACCATACCTTTGTCTGTACATTATACCTTGAAGCTATTTTATCGCCCCCAGATACCTGCTCCTTTTTCTCTCTATTCTGGACGTCACAGACGACCAATTCTTATAGCTTTTAGCCGTACCCTCATACTTATCCTTCTCTGCTCCGCTGGGGATGTAGAGGTGAATCCAGGCCCTTCAGTGCCTGGCTCCACACCTACTCCCCAGGCGCTCTCTTTTGATGACTTCTGTAACCGTAATAGCCTTGGTTTCATGCATGTTAACATTAGAAGCCTCCTCCCTAAGTTTGTTTTATTCACTGCTTTAGCACACTCTGCCAACCCGGATGTCCTAGCTGTGTCTGAATCTTGGCTTAGGAAGTCCACCAAAAACTGTGAAATCTTCATCCCTAACTACAACGTTTTCAGACAAGATAGAACGACCAAAGGGGGCGGTGTTGCAATCTACTGCAGAGATAGCTTGCAGAGTTCTGTCCTGCTATCCAGGTCTGTACCCAAACAATTTGAACTTCTACTTTTAAAAATCCACCTCTCCAAAAACAAGTCTCTCACCGTTGCCGCCTGCTATAGACCCCCCTCGGCCCCTAGCTGTGCTCTGGACACCATATGTGAACTGATTGCCCCCCATCTATCTTCAGAGCTCGTGCTACTAGGTGACCTAAACTGGGACATGCTTAACACCCCAGCCATTCTACAATCCAAGCTTGATGCCCTCAATCTCACACAAATTATTAATGAACCCACCAGGTACAACCCCAAAGCCGCAAACACTGGCACCCTCATAGATATCATCCTAACCAATGTGCCCTCTAATTACACCTCTGCTGTTTTCAACCAAGATCTCAGCGATCACTGCCTCATTGCCTGCACCCGTAATGGGTCAGCGGTCAAACGACCTCCACTCATCACTGTCAAACGCTCCCTGAAACATTTCAACGAGCAAGCCTTTCTAATCGACCTGGCCCTGGTATCCTGGAAGGATATTGACCTCATCCCGTCAGTAGAGGATGCCTGGTTATTTTTAAAAAATGCCTTCCTCTCCATCTTAAATAAGCATGCCCCTTTCAAGAAATTTAGAACCAGGAACAGATATAGCCCTTGGTTCTCCCCAGACCTGACTGCCCTTAACCAACACAAAAATATCCTGTGGCGTTCTGCATTAGCATCGAACTGCCCCCGCGATATGCAACTTTTTAGGGAAGTTAGAAACCAATACACACAGGCAGTTAGAAACGCCAAGGCTAGCTTTTTCAAACAGAAATTTGCTTCGTGCAACTCCAACTCTAAAAAGTTCTGGGACATTGTAAAGTCCATGGAGAATAAGAACACCTCCTCCCAACTGCCCACTGCACTGAGGATAGGAAACTCTGTCACCACCGATAAGCCCACTATAATTGAGAATTTCAATAAGCATTTTTCTACGGCTGGCCATGCTTTCCACCTAACTACCCCTACTGCATTCAACAGCACTGCACCCCCCACAACTACTCGCCCAAGCCTCCCCCATTTCTCCTTCTCCCAAATCCATTCAGCTGATGTTCTGAAAGAGCTGCAAAATCTGGACCCCTACAAATCAGCTGGGCTTGACAATCTGGACCCTTTCTTTCTAAAATTATCTGCCGAAATTATTGCAACCCCTATTACTAGCCTGTTCAACCTCTCTTTCGTGTCGTCTGAGATTCCCATAGATTGGAAAGCAGCTGCTGTCATCCCCCTCTTCAAAGGAGGTGACACTCTTGACCCAAGTTGCTACAGACCTATATCCATCCTACCCTGCCTTTCTAAGGTCTTCGAAAGCCAAGTCAACAAACAGATTACCAACTATTTTGAATCCCACCGCACCCTCTCCGCTATGCAATCTGGTTTCAGAGCTGGTCATGGGTGCACCTCAGCCACGCTCAAGGTCCTAAACGACATCGTAACCGCCATCGATAAGAAACATTACTGTGCTGCCGTATTCATTGACCTGGCCAAAGCTTTTGACTCTGTTAATCACCACATCCTCATCGGCAGACTTAGTAGCCTTGGTTTCTCAAACGATTGCGTCGCCTGGTTCACCAACTACTTCTCTGACAGAGTTCAGTGTGTCAAATCGGAGGGCCTACTGTCTGTACCTCTGGCAGTCTCTATGGGGGTACCACAGGCTTCAATTCTTGGGCCAACTCTTTTCTCTGTATACATAAATGATGTCGCTCTTGCTGCTGGTGAATCTCTGATCCACCTCTACGCAGACGACACCATTCTGTATACTTCTGGCCCTTCTTTGGACACTGTGTTAACAACCCTCCAGACGAGCTTCAATGCCATTCAACTCTCCTTCCGTGGTCTCCAACTGCTCCTAAACACAAGTAAAACTAAATGCATGCTCTTCAACCGATCGCTGCCTGCACCTGCCCGCCCATCCAGCATAACTTCTCTGGACGGTTCTAACTTAGAATTTGTGGACAACTACAAATACCTAGGTGTCTGGTTAGACTGTAAACTCTCCTTCCAGACTCACATCAATCATCTCCAATCCAAAGTGAAATCTAGAATTGGCTTCCTATTTCGCAACAAAGCATCCTTCACTCATGCTGCCAAACATACCCTCGTAAAACTGACCATCCTACCAATCCTCGACTTCGGCGATGTCATTTACAAAATAGCCTCCAATACCCTACTCAACAAGCTGGATGCAGTCTATCACAGTGCCATCCGTTTTGTCACCAAAGCCCCATATACAACCCACCACTGCGACCTGTATGCTCTCGTTGGCTGGCCTTCACTTCATCATCGTCGCCAAACACATTGGCTCCAGGTCATCTACAAGACCCTGCTAGGTAAAGTCCCCCCTTATCTCCGCTCACTGGTCACCATAGCAGCACCCACCTGTAGCACGCGCTCCAGCAGGTATATCTCTCTGGTCACCCCTAAAGCCAACTCCTCCTTTGGTCGTCTCTCCTTCCAGTTCTCAGCTGCCAATGATTGGAACGAACTACAAAAATCTCTAAAACTGGAAACACTTATCTCCCTCACTAGCTTTAAGCACCAGCTGTCAGAGCAGCTCACAGATCTCTGCACCTGTACATAGCCCATCTTTAATTGAGCCCAAACTACTACCTTTTCCCCTACTGTATTTATTTATTTTATTTATTTTGCTCCTTTGCACCATATTATTTATATTTTAACTTTTAACTTTCTTCAAACTACAAATCTACCATTCCAGTGTTTTTTCTTGCCATACTTTATTTACTTTGCCACCATGGCATTTTTTTGCCTTTACCTCCATTATCTCACATCATTTGCTCACATTGTATATAGTCTTATTTTTTTCTACTGCATCATTGATTGTATGTTGTTTTACTCCATGTGTAACTCTGTGTTTTTGTATGTTGTCGAACTGCTTTGCTTTATCTTGGCCAGGTCGCAATTGTAAATGAGAACTTGTTCTCAACTTGCCTACCTGGTTAAATAAAGGTGAAATTAAAAAATTAAAATTAAAAAAAATTAAAAATACCCATGATATACCACGGCTTTCAGCCAATCAGGATTCAGGGCTCGAACAACCTGGTTAATAATCTCTGTTAATTGTCAATTGCTCATTCTCATTGCTTACCTGGCCAATAGTTCAACCCCAGGTTTTAGTTCTAGTTTTAGTTCCCATCACAAGCCTTTGATGTTCCTTACAGTATTGTCTGTCAGGCTGGTCCAACACAGTCCCCAGCACTGGGCCCCAGCTCAGCAGCCTGGATCTGAGGAGCTCTGTGGATACAACGGCAGCATCCCTGGATTCCCCTTTACACAGCCACAGTCTAAGGAGCAGCTGGTGAGCCATTGCAAGATGTAATAACAGATATCACAAATGGCTCCTAGCCTCCCATGTATTCTTTCTGTCCCGAACATTAAAACTGAAACTAAATAATATAAAAATGAAATAAATATTTTAACGCAACTAAAACTAAATAAAAACTTGTAAATCCAATTTAAAAAATAACTGAAACTAAACTAGAATTTTTTTGGGAAAAAATAACATTAAAACACAAAACTATAATAACCTTGGTGTAATTACTTCTGTCGAGATGCCCTCAATTTCCTTAGTTTTTGTCACGTCCTGACCAGTATAAGGGTTATTTGTTATTGTTGTTTGGTCAGGACGTGGCAGAGGGTATTTGTTTTATGTGGTTCGGGGTGGTGGTTTATTTAGTAGGGTGTTTGATTTATTATTTCCGGGTTTTTGGGAAATGTTCTGTGTTTGTATTTCTATGTGGTCTCTAGTCTTTTGTATTTCTATGTCTAGTTTATTGGGGTTGGACTCTCAATTGGAGGCAGGTGTTTTCTCGTTGCCTCTGATTGAGAGTCCTATATATGGGTATGTGTTTGGTTTCGTGTTTGTGGGAGATTGTTCCATGTATACCTTATGGCCTTACAGGACTGTTTATTTGTCGGTGTGTTCTTTTGGTGTACATGTTTATTTTGGTTTTTCCTTCTTTCCTTAATAAAAGAAGATGAGTACACATATACCCGCTGCGTTTTGGTCTCAATCCGACGACAAGCGTTACAGAATCTCCCACCAAATAAGGACCAAGCAGCGGAGGAAGGAGCAACGGAGGGACGATCGTGAGAAGTGGACGTGGGAGGAAATTATGGCCGGAGAAGGTCCATGGAGGAAGTGGAGCGAAGACAGTGAACGCTACAGGGGAACACGACTGGTGTTTAAACCCGAGAGGCAGCCCCAATAATTTTTTTTGGGGGGGCACACGGGTAGTTTGGCTGGGCGAGGAGTGAGCCCCAGGCCAAATCCCCGTACCTTTTTTGGGCAACCAGTGACTGGACAGGTCCCGTGCTTCGGGGTAATGGGTACGAGGCCAAGTATTTTTAGGCCGGTATGAGCAGTACCAGTGCCCCGCATTTGCCAGGGGGAAGTGGGCATCCAGCCAGTAAGAGCGATGTCAGTCCTGCGCTTGAGACCGCCAGTACGCCTCTATGGTCCAGTGCGTCAGCCCTGTCCGACTCGTCCTATTCCCGCTCCCCGCACTAGCCCTGAGGTGCGTGTCCCCAGACTGGCACATCCAGTACCAGTACCACGCATCAGGCTTCCAGTGCGTCAGCCCAGCCTCGAGAGTTCGGCACCAGTGTGCAGTCCCGAGTATCCGGCACCAGTGTGCAGTCCCGAGTATCCGGCACCAGTGTGCAGTCCCGAGTATCCGGCACCAGTGTGCAGTCCCGAGTATCCGGCACCAGTGTGCAGTCCCGAGTATCCGGCACCAGTGTGCAGTCCCGAGTATCCGGCACCAGTGTGCAGCCCCGAGTATCCGGCACCAGTGTGCAGTGCAGAGTATCCGGCACCAGTGAGCAGTGCAGAGTATCCGGCACCAGTGTGCAGTGCAGAGTATCCGGAACCGAGGGAGACTGCCTGTGATCCGGAATCGAAGGGGTCTGCCTGTGACCCAGAACCGGGTGAGTCTGCCTATGACCCGGAACCAAGGGAGTCTATCAGCAACCCGGAACTGAGTAAGTCTGTTGACGATCCGGAACTAAATATGATTAACTGTGTATCAAATGAGTCTGCCTACAGTGTGGAACGGAAGAGGTCTGCCTACGATCCGGAACGAGGGGAGTTTGCCTACGGCCCGAAACTGAGCAAGTCTGTCTGCATTCTGGAGGACAGTAGGCCGGAGCCAGAACCACCTCCTGTATAGGTGGGTTCGGGAGGGGGGGTGTAGCACAGTGCCGTCGGTGACGGCAGCCACCCTCCCTTCCCTCCCTTTAGTTTATTTTTTTTTGTATTTTTTTTTTGTTTATTTATGAGGTGCATCCGGGGTCTGCACCTTTAGGGGGGGGGGTACTGTCACGTCCTGACCAGTTATTTGTTATTGTTGTTTGGTCAGGATGTGGCAGAGGGTACTTGTTTTATGTGGTTCGGGGTGGTGGTTTATTTAGTAGGGTGTTTGATTTATTATTTCCGGGTTTTTGGGTAATGTTCTATGTTTGTATTTCTATGTCTAGTTTATTGGGCTTGGACTCTCAATTGGAGGCAGGTGTTTTCTCGTTGCCTCTGATTGCCAGTCCTATATATGGGTATGTGTTTGGGAGATTGTTCCATTTATAGCTTATGGCCTTACAGGACTGGTTATTCGTCGTTGTGTTCTTTTGGTGTACATGTTTATTTAGGTTTTTCCTTCTTTCCTTAATAAAAGAAGATGAGTACACATACCCGCTGCGTTTTGGTCTCAATCCGACGACAACCGTTACAGTTTTATTTGTCAGGCTTGACAATGATCATAATTAATTAATGTGTTTTTGATAATCCCAAATGAAATTAGCTTTCACCTAAAATATTTTAAATAAAGGTATGTTGATGTCTTTGTGGTGATGATTTATTGGGTTTCAAGAGGGACAAATATAGCTGACATTCGTGTAAGTGTTTTGCATACCTTAGAGGCAATTTGACTTGACTCATTATAACAGGGATTTTCAAACTGGGGTCTGCAAACAATTTAAAAATAGTATTTTTGGTGCCCTGACTTCCTAGTTAATTAAAGTTTACATTATTATTTTAATCACGTAATAATTACAGAATTGATATGATAAAATAAGTCTTCACATTTAATGATAGTCCAGACGCGACACTGGGGAAGTATATAAATGGCTTCATTGACAAAATCTTGACCTATCCCTTTAAGGCGAAAATTAGTCATTGGAAGTAATTACAGGTTTTTACTGTATAGAAAATTGTTAAGCTGGCCATCAAAGTGGTAATTTTCAGGATGGAAAAACAGTTAATTGTTGAATTAAATTACCAAAACCAGATAGAAAGCATGCACAACAGATGTTGAACTATATTGATTCTTAAAGTGGCAGGTAGCCTAGTGGTTAGAGCATTGGGCCAGTAACCATAGGGTTGCAAGATCGAATCCCTGAGCTGACAAGGTAAAAATCTGTCGTTCTGCACCTGAACAAGGCAGTTAACCCACTCATTGAAAATAAATAAGAATTTGTTCTTAACTGACTTGCCTAGTTAAATAAAGGTAAAAAAAGCTGCAATATTTAACTTTTTGGGGACCCAACCAAATTCACAAAGAAATGTGCGTTAAGGTGCATTCGGGAAAGTATTCAGACCCCTTGACTTTTTCCACATTTTGTTACGTTACAGAATTATTCTAAAATCGAATAAATAGTTTTGTTTCTCTCATCAATCTACACACAATACCCAATAAAGACTAAGCAAAAACAGGTTTAGAGATATTTGCACATGTATATAAAAAACACTGAAATATCACATTTACATAAGTATTCAGACCCTTTATTCAGTACTTTGTTCAAGCACCTTTGGCATCGATTACAGCCTTGAGTCTTCTAGGGTATCATGCTACAAGCTTGGCACACCTGTACTCAAGTAAAAGTCACCCAGTAAAATACTACTTGAGTACAAGTTTCTGGTTTTAAATATACTTAAGTATATTTTAGCATGTACTATTACCTTTGATTCTTAAGTATCAAAAGTGAAAGTAAATGCAAAAAAGTCACGTTAACAACGGCCGTTATGGTCGCTCGTCACCAAAGCGCTGCATATTTTATTACATTATTTTAAAAAGGAACTCTTAGACAACAAACCCAAGACTAACCATGTCGAGAACCCAAGGAGGCAAGGTAAACGGCGCTTCTCAGACTTCTTCCCCTACAGTTAAGCGTCAGAAGACAGCCCTCAGCACTGAAACTGAGGCCTTCATAGCTGGCGCAATATCTGAGACGTTAGCCAAGCAACAGAACTCTCTCAGGGATATGCTACAACGGGTTAGCTGAGGCGGTGGAACCACTCAACAGAAAACATCAAGAGACTTTCACGGCTGTTGAAGCTATTGCAATCGACGTTGAGAGAAGGATGAAAGTGATTGACAATCTGTCTACTAAAGTGGACAATCTGCAAGGTGAAAATAGGGAAAGGAAACGGAAAATCAACGACTGTTCTTCACAACTGGAGAAGATGCAGCTCAAGATGGCAGAAATGGAGGACCGCTCACGTCTCTCAAATGCAAGATGAATTTATTCAAAAGAAGGAGACGAGACTGACGATCCCATTGAATTCCTACAGATCCCTAAATGGATCCCATCAATATCTCACAAGGTTGAAATAGAAAGAGCCCATCGCATCTACTCGGGATCTGGAACTAGTAATGCTTCAGACAGACCCGAGGACACTAATGAGGACACTAATCTTCAAGGTCCTCCGATACAACGACTGCCAAGCCATTGTACAAGGAGCCAGAGCAGCAGAGTTCATTCACCATGATGGTAAGGTTCTGCGGTTTTTCCCTGACTACAGCACACACACCTCTCAACGCTGCAAAGTCTTCAACGAGGTCCGGAACAAACTCAGACAGAGAGGCATCCAGCCATCCCTCACCTATCCAGCAACGTTCCGGGTCACACACAGGGGAGAGTGTCTGTCATTCACCACAGCACAAGACGTCGAGGAGTTCGTGGCATCACTGGGTGAGGACAACCACAAGCACTGCAGTGAGCACCACGCCACTGGTCCTGTTGTGAGGAGGAAGACTCAACAACGGGGCCATGCAAGCACCAGGGAACCTATGGATTAAGTGAACTGGTCAAGATAATTTTTCCACAACTCCAAGGAGTTTTGAGGAACATTTGATCTAATTAACTTTACTTGTGATCATTATGAACTTCGACAACGGAGCACCAGCATGCTAGCTAGTGTTGGGTTGCGTCAATTCGAATCTGGTGTCAGAACAAAGAGAAACTCTGGTCTCTAGTACTGTTTCACAGCTGTTTATTAAGCTAAGTAAATAGTGATAAATGCAATGTTCGTATATACGGGCTCACTGTAACACCTCGCAGGGCAGACAGAGAACTGAGTGACACATCCTTTGCTTTTCATTAAATACTCTGACAGAGATAGTTCCAGCTCACTGCTGGCCTGTCAGAGGGAGGATGAGCGTGGTTTAAACTTACTCATCCTATCGTTGGCGTGCAGGCTGGTCCCAGCCTCTAGACGCATCATTGTTGCCAAACGTAGTTGTCTTCCAGTTTATCTTCATGTGTGTATCCGAGAGTCAGACACCCAAGGACAGTGTCTGTTTTTATGCCACAGTTAGGACAGTTTGCTACAGCTATCTTCCATTCTACCAGTCCCTCACGTACACGTCCTTGAGTGGTTCCACAACCAGGCAGTGTGTGTGTGTGTGTGTGTGTGTGTGTGTGTGTGTGTGTGTGTGTGTGTGTGTGTGTGTGTGTGTGTGTGTGTGTGTGTGTCAAGAGTCTACACCCCTACTACCCAGCAATATGCCACAGCCAGTCACATACACGGTCTCTTAGGACATAATAATCACACAAGCATGTAGCTTAACAAAACAATAAAACATATGCTGATGTAAAAAGATAATTATACCTTACACTAGCTAGCGAACTAGCTTTCCAGCTAGCTGGGTGATTGGGAAAGTAACGTTACAGCTAATAAAGTTAGCAGCTAGCTAATTAAGTCATCATCACAACTGTTAGCTAGCTAACCAATTATCTCTTCAGTAGTGTTCAGTATAACCTACATGTTGTTGATAGTTTATCTAGCTTCTATAAACTAAAATTGTATTTCACAACTTAGTTATGTTTATAACGTTCGTGTGATAACTTTGTCTGGTGGTAGCTGGCTAGCTAACTGGTCTCATGTTGCTATAACAACAACTGCGTAGCTAGAGAAGTCAACTATCGCCACTGAATTATTTAGCAAGTTAGTTCTCCATGTTTGTGCTACGTTAAGACTTAATCATTCAGTCAATTGAGCATTTCTTGTCGTTCTCATATCTTCACTGTGCCAGTTAATGCAAGATACTTAGGAAATGGAGTGAGACATTCTGGGGTATTGGGAGGGTTTTAGTGATAGACACCGCTGCGTTCAGTCACGGGTCTAACACTGAGTGGAGAGGGCAGACTTGTGTCATAATCGGTCAGGGAGGGGAGGGATTCTTTGTTTCAAATTTTTTGATACATTTCGCAGGGTTATTGGGATGGAATGGCAATCTGAAGGGTTTTGTAATTTTATCAAACAATGGATATGTTTGTTTTTTTCTGGAATATCTGGTTTACAATTATTTAGTTGACAAGTGAATAGTCATTTTCTAGCTATCATAAGTTACTTTTCTCCCCTTTTATCCATTAAACGGGTATTCACATCACCACAGATGGATCATGGCAAATTTAGTGATAGTGTCCTGTAATCTGAAGGGTTGTAATTAGCCAAATAAATGAATTAAATGTCTTGACGTATTACATAAGAATAAAGTCGACATTGCTCTATTGCAAGAGACATCTTTTAGAGGTGTAACAGTGCCTCTCGATGGTGGGGGGTGTGTGGAATCAGGAGCAGGAGAGCAGATGGGTTCCAGGGGAAATCAACAGTTTATTTGGCGGTTCCGAAGGCGCAACACGGACACAAAGGAAAACCGCACAAATGTCGTATCCACTCCCAGGGAGGGAACGATACACACAGAGGAGAAACCTCGACTCCGCTAGCTACAAGCAATATGTCCACGGTAAACAATACCGTACTTCAAACAAAACAAAGCCCGTGGTGCACGCACCCCTTACATGTACCATACAGCAATAATCCCGCACACAGCTTAACCTGCAGCGGGGAAATAAAAGCCCTCCGAAATCAGAAAAACTAGACACAGGTGTGTAAAACCAGACAGAACTAAATGAAAAGGAAAATGGGATCGGTGGCAGCTAGTAGGCCGGCGACGACGACCGCCGAGCACCGCCCGAACAGGGAGAGGAGCCACCTTCGGTGGAAGTCGTGACAAGAGGGTGATGTCCATAAAAATACTAAAAACTGGCAGCTGCTTCCTGCTTTACATCTAAATCTAAAGGGGTGCTTTTTTTTTTTTTTACATAAACGCAATCTACCCCGTACAATTGAAAAAAATTATAAACAGGGCAGATTTACTTACATATGTTCCACTCTGTACGGAAGGAAAATAGCAGTTTTATCTATTTATGCTCTTAACTCATGACAAAGATTTTCTCCCTTCTGTAACCAGTAGCCTGATCAATTTATCGGATTATATGGTTATTATTGGAACTGACATGAATGCTATTATTGATTATAAGATTATCTGGTTCTTCTCATAGCTCATCACAAGTGAATGTTTCCAATGCACTTAAACCATTTCTTAAAGATCTTCGTCTTAATGACTGCTGGAGATTTCATATTCCCACAACTAAGGACTATACATGCTTTTCTGCTAGATTTAAGACTTTCTCGAGAATTGACTATGTTTTTAAACATCTACTGATATTACAGGTATGGAATTTCTAAAAACATTATCGGACATTCTCTGATCATAATCCCATTCAAGACGCAAGATGCCGTCGCCTCGCTTCAAGTCCTTAGGAAACTTTGCAGTCATTTTTTAAAATGTATTATTTCTTACATTGTTAGCCAAGAAAATCTTAAGTCTTATTACATACAGCTGGGAAGAACTATTGGATATAAAAGCGATGTCAACTTACCATCATTACGACCAGGAATACATCTTTCCTGAAGCGGATCCTTTGTTCGGACCTCCACCCTGGACATGCAATCTTATCCCAGAGGCCAACCCAAAACAACGCGGTTGCCACAGGAGAGGCAGATGGAGCGGCCTACTGGTTAGACTCAGAAGGCGAGCACACCACCCACCACTTCCGAGCAAATTAGTCGCCAATGTCCAGTCTCTAGACAACAAGGTGGACGAAATTAGAGCACAAATTGCCTTCCAGAGAGACAGAGATTGTAACATTCTCAGTTTCACGGAAACATGGCTCACTCGGGATATGTTGTCAGAGTCAGTACAGCCCCCAGGTTTCTTCATGCGTTGCCCTGACAGAAACAAACATCTCTCTGGTAAGAAGAAGGGCGGGGGTGTATGCCTCATGATTAACGACTCTTGGTGTAATAATGACAACATACAGGAACTCAAGTGGTAAGCTGTTATTTTCTATGGTAGGTCAGGGCGTGACGGGGGTTTATTCTATGTGTTCTATTTCTATGTTCTTAGGTTCTAGTTTTTGTATTTCTATGTTGGTTTGTTTGGGATGATCTCCAATTAGAGGCAGCTGGTCCTCGTTGTCTCTAATTTGAGATCATACTTAAGTAGGGGTTTTTCTTCCTGGGTTTGGTGGGTGATTATTTTTGAGTAGTGTTTGTTTCTCTGCATCATGGTTTGTTGTTTTGTCTATTCAGTTATTTGATGTATTGCATAGTTTCACAGAGTAAATAAAATGTGTAACTACACACACGCTGCACCTTGGTCCTCTCCTTTTGACAGCTGTGACATCAAGTTATTTTGTTCACCTGACCTATAATTCCTTACAATCAAATGCCGACCGCATATCTCCCAAGAGAATTCTATTCGATTATAGTCACAGCTGTGCATTCCAACCCCTCCCCCCCTGTTTACATAGAGTCACTGGACTCTGTAAACTGGAAACCACATATCCCGAGGCTGCATTTATTGTAGTTGGGGATTGTAACAAAGCTAATGAAGTCGCAATTCAACGGCCCAGACACAAGACGTATGTGGCAGGGTCTACAGGCAATTACAGACTACAAAAAGCAAGCCACGTCACGGACACTGACGTCTTGCTTCCAGACAAGCTAAACACCTTTGTTGCCCGCTTTGAGGATAATACAGTGCCACCGATGCAGCCCGCTACCAAGGACCGAGGGCCCTCCCTCTCCTTCTATGTGGCCGACATGAGTAAGACATTTAAAACGTGTTAACCCTCGCAAGGCTGCTGGCCCAGACGGCATCCCTAGACGTAGCGTCCCTAGCGTCCTCAGAGCATGTGCAGACCAGCTGGCTGGTGTGTTTACGGACATATTCAATCGCTCCCTATCCCAGTCTGCTATCCCCTTCAAGATGGCCACCATTGTTCCTGTACCAAAGAAGGCAAAGATGACTTTACTGTCATCATGAAGTGCTTTGAGAGACTAGTCAAGGATCATATCGTCCACAGACGATGCAATTCGCCATCACACTGCACATGGCCCTATCCCATCTGGAAAAGAGGAATACCTATGTAAGAATGCTGTTCATTGACTACAGCTCAGCATTCAACACCATGGTACCCTCCAAGCTCATCATTCAGCTTAAGGCTCTGGGTCTCAACCTGCCCTCCAGGACACCTACAGGACAAACTACCTGCCCTCCAGGACACCTACAGCACCCGATGTCACAGGAAGGCCAAAAAGATCATCAAGGACATCAACCACCCGAGTCACTGCCTGTTCACCCCGCTATCATCCAGAAGGCGAGGTCAGTACAGGTGCATCAAAGCTGGAACCAAGAGACTGAAAAACAGCATCTCTCTCTAGACCATCAGACTGTTAAACAGCCATCACTAACATAGAGAGGCTGCTGCCAACATACAGATCCAAATCACTGGCCATTTTAATAAAGGTATCACTAGTCACTTTAAATAATGCCACTTTAATAATGTTTACATATCCTACATTACTCATCTCATATGCACAGTTGAAGTCGGAAGTTCACATACACTTAGGTAAGAGTCATTAAAAACTTGTTTTTCAACCACTCCACAAATTTCTTGTTAACAAACTAGTTTTGGCAAGTCGGTTAGGACATCTACTTCGTGCTTGACTGTCACGTCCTGGCCAGTATAAGGGTTAATTGTCATTGTAGTTTGGTCAGGACGTGGCAGAGGGTATTCGTTTTATGTGGTTCGGGGTGGTGTGTTTGTTGAAGGGGCATTTGATTTAAGTATTCCGGGGTGTTTGGGCACTGTTTGATTTTCATGTATTCTATGTTTAGTCTGGTGTGCCTGTTTCTATGTTTGGCTAATTGGGGTTGGGACTCTCAATTGAAGGCAGGTGTGTCTATTTGCCTTTGATTGAGAGTCCCATATATTAGGGTGTGTTTGTCATTGGTGGGAGATTGTTCTGTGTTTAGCCTTGTGCCTTGCCAGACTGTTTTGTTGATCGTTAGTTCTTTTGTTATTTTGGTGTTCATTTTGAATTTATTAAACGTCAAGATGAGCATACACATACCTGCTGCATTTTGGTCCTCCTTTACCAACGACAACCGTGACATTGACACAAGTAATTTTACCAACAATTGTTTACAGACAGATTATTTCACTTATAGTTCACTGTACCACAATACCAGTGGGTCAGAAGTTATCATACACTAAGTTGGCTGTGCCTTTAAACAGCTTGGAAAATTATGTCATGGCTTTAGAAGCCTAATTGACATCATTTGAGTCAATTGGATGGGTACCTGTGGATGTATTTCAAGGCCTACCTTCAAACTCAGTGCCTCTTTGCTTGACATCATGGGAAAATCAAAAGAATTCAGCCAAGACCTCAGAAAAACAATTGTAGACCTCCACAAGTCTGGTTCATCCTTGGGAGCAATTTCCAAATGCCTGAAAGCCCCATGTTCATCTGTGCAAACAATATTACGCAAGTATAAACACCATGGGACCACGCAGCCATCATACCGCTCTGGAAGGAGGCGCATTCTGTCTCCTAGAGATGAATGTACTTTGATGAGAAAAGTGCAAATCAGTCCCAGAACAACAGCAAAGGACCTTGTGAAGATGCTGGAAGAAACAGGTACAAAAGTATCTATATCCACAGTAAAACAAGTCCTATATCGACATAACCTTAAAGGCCACTCAGCAAGGAAGAAGCCACTGCTCCAAAACCGCCATAAAAAAAGCCAGACTACGGTTTGCAACTGCACATGGGGACAAAGATCGTACTTTATGGAGAAATGTCCTCTGGTCTGATGAAACAAAAATACAACTGTTTGGCCATGATGACCATCGTTATGTTCGGAGGAAAAAGGGGGAGGCATGCAAGCCAAAGAACACTATCCCAACCGTGAAGCACGGAGGTGGCAGCATCATGTTGTGGGGGTGCTTTGCTGCAGGAGTGACTGGTGCACTTCACAAAAAGATGGCATATTGAGGAAGGGAAATGATGAGGATATATTGAAGCAACATCTCAAGACATCAGTCTGGCAGTTAAAGCTTGGTCGCAAATGGGTCTTCCAAATGACCCCAAGCATACTTCCAAAGTTGTGGCAAAATGACTTAAGGACAATAAAATCAAGGTATTGGAGTGGCCATCACAAAGCCCTGACCTCAATCCTATAGAAAATTTGTTGGCAGAACTGAAAAAGTGTGTGCGAGCAAGGAGGCCTACAAACCTGACTCAGTTACACCAGCTCTGTCAGGAGGAATGGGCCAAAATTCACCCAGCTTATTGTTGGAAGCTTGTGGAAGGCTACCCAAAACGTTTTACCCAAGTTAAACAATTTAAAGGCTATGCTACCAAATACTAATTGAGTGTATGTAAGCTTCTGACCCACTGGGAATGTGATGAAATAAATAAAAGCTGAAATAAATTATTCTCTCTAGTATTATTCTGACATTTCACATTCTTAAAATAAAGTGGTGATCCTAACTGACCTAAGACAGGGCATTTTTTACTAGGATTAAATGTCAGGAATTGTGAAAAACGGAGTTTAAATGTATTTGGCTAAGGTGTATGTAAATTCCGACTTCAACTGTTTTTCATACCATCTATTGCATCTTGCCTATGCAGCATGGACATCGCTCATCCATATATTTATATGTATATATTCTTATTCCATCCCTTTATTACATTTGTGTGTAGAAGGCAGTTGTTGTGAATTTGTTAGATTACTTGTTAGATATTACTGCACTGTCAGAACTAGAAGCACAAGCATTTCGCTACACTCGCATTAACACCTGCTAACCATGTGTATGTGACAAATACAATTTTATTTGATTTCTTTATACATTTCAAACCTTCCCAATGAAAAAGCGTGCACTGAGATGGAGGTTTAATAATATTTTACTACACAACTCTGACTTCATCTTTCAGTTTAGATTCAATTTAAAATAGTTTTTAGAAATAAGGAGGACTCAACTATGGTATGGTTAGCTGTTAAAGGTTTCATAAGAGGAAACTACACATTTTTCCTCTAATTTACAGAAAATCTGTGAATTCGAAAATCATTGTAAAATGCAGGAAGACTCTCTTAAAAATAACTATTCAACAGAGAGAGAAATTGAGCTAAGAACAATTACACAGGAACTTAATGACCTGTTGCGACGTAGAGCAGAATTCATTATGCAAAGGGTGTGACAAAAACACTATTTTCAAGGGAGTTACTGTCACTTCAGCTTAAACAAGATTAATACAGTTGATCAGATCTACTAGGGGATTGAAATCTGGATCCTACAGAAATAAATGCAACTTTTAGAGCATATTATTCAGATTTATAAGTTCATAACATAGCTTTGATACTTCTGCTTGTCGGCAGTTCCTGGAAAACCTTACGTTGCCCAAACATTCTCAAGAATAAATAATTTTAGTAGAAGAACCTGTCACTTTATCTGAACTGAAAGCTGCTCTTTTAAAAAAGAGATTTAAAAAAGAGATTTAAAAAAATAAAAAAATAAAAAAATACAAAAAAATCGCCTGGTATTGATGGAATACCTCCTGAACTCATTCTCAAATTTTGGGATGAGCTAGGACCAGTTATTCTTGAATCTCTTAACATTGCTATTGAAAAAGGACAGCTCCACAGAAACATCAATACAGCTATTATTTACCTAAGAAAGGAAAAGACCTCACAAATTGTGCTAATTTTCGGCCAATCAGTTTAATCGGAACATAAATGAAGATGTATGCCAAAGTTCTAGCCATGCACCAAGAGATAGTTATTAACAAGCTCTACACATCCTGAACAAACAGGGTTTATTAAGGATCGTCAGGCAGCTGATAACATGTGCTGCCTGTTTCATGTGGTTGCTGAGGCTTCCTTTCTGGATACCCCGTCTGCTGTGTTATCATTAGAGGCAGAGAAAGCCTTTGACTGCTTAGAGTGGCAATATTTATGGCTTGTTCTTGAACATTTTGGTTTTGGGACCAGATTGAGACAAATTATTCGCACCATGTATGTGAATCATTCTTCTATTATATCTACTGGCACTAACCATTCTAATCCATTTATCATACAACGACGACGTAAACAAGGCTGTCCCGCCTCCACTATGCTATTTGCTCCCTCTTGAACCGCTGGCACAAAGCATACGTCAGAATTCGGCTTCCTCACATATCAAAATCAAACAAACGCTCTTATCCAGAGCGACTTACAGTAGTGAATGCATAATTTTTTTCTCCGTACTGGTCCCCCGTGGGAATCGAACCCACAACCCTGGCGTTGCAAACACCATGCTCTACCAACTGAGCCACACGGGATGACATACTGCTCTACGTCGCAAACGCTCAGAAATCCCTCCAGCCAATAATGTCTATTTTCAGATCAACTGGTCTAAATCAGCTCTACTATCTCTTAACTCAGCTATGGGAAGCATGCAACTACCACCCATGATCCCAGTGAAGAAACAAATCACCTACTTAGGCATTACCATATCCCCATCTATTCACACTACTGGCAGGAAGAACTACTTAGAAAAATACATAAAAAGATGGTCTGATGCACTTCTTTGCATGCTAGAATCTCAATTATCAAAATGAATGTCCTTCCTCATATCAATTTTATGAGTTCCATGTTACCACTGCCTCCTCCTGTAGACCATTGGTCTAAACTTGACTCTGTCATGAATAAGTTCATTTGGGGGAGAAAGAGACCACAGATTAAATATGCAACACTACAGAGAACAAAAGCATCAGGTGGATTTGCAGTTCAAAATCCCAAAAATGTATCACCTATCATTCCAAATGAATTTACTGAAGACCTGGATAAACCCAGAGGCTTCTGTTCCTTGGCGTGCTATAGAAGAGTCAATAGTTTCACCAATTAGATTACAAGATGTATTATTTTCTGGATTGACTCCTAGAAAATGTGCATTATTGTTTGGACCCATTATAGCACACTCAGTAAATGTGTGGAAAGCTACAGAGAAGCATATGAAATCTAATCTTAAATTGCATTCATAATCTCCAATATGGCGTAATAAATAATTATTATCGTGTAAGAAACTATTTATATCAGATTCTTGGCCTAAGAAGGATATGTATACTTTCAAAGATATATTCAATTTGAATGGACTCCTCAGTTTCCAGGAAATCCGCCAGTGTTTTAATGTCCAGGTTAATCATTTTGTCTTTACCTTCAACTCCGCCTATCCACGCGAGCCTATGGGGTCCCATGGGGAGCAGAACACCCATTGGTCAAAACTTCTAAATGGACAGATGCCCCTCAAAAGCAGTGGAGAGAGAGAGAGAGAGAGAGAGAGAGAAAGAGAGAGAACTGGGGGAATGGTTGCAGGTCAAGCAGACACCGGATGACCACTAGGGGGTGTGGCAGGAGCAGATGTGACAATACACCCCCCGCCCCCCACGGGCGCCACCTGGTGCACAACCCGGCTTGTCAGGGTGTGAGGTATGGAAATCCTTTTTTTTTTTTTTTTTGGGGTGTAGACTCCAGGTCAAATCTGTCGTTCTGCCCCTGAACAAGGCAGTTAACCCACTGTTCCTAGGCCGTCATTGAAAATAAGAATTTGTTCTTAACTGACTTGCCTAGTTAAATAAAGGTAAAATAAAATATTTTAAAAAGACTGGAGCACGGCAACGGTTAGCTTGGGATTGGGTCCTGGCGGAGGCACGAAGAACAGACCGGTCCCTCCTCCAGGTGCAATGACAACGGCACCTGTGGTCCTGGACTGAGTTACCATTAGATGGAGGAAGGCCAGTGATGAAGTCCTGAGCTATGTGTGACCAGGGGCGACTGGGTATGGGAAGAGGGCGAAGCCGACCGGACGTAGGTTTGATGGAGGTTTTGTTCCGGGCACAGACCGAGCAGGCTGAGATGAATTCCCGAGCGTCTCTCACCATGGTGGGCCACCAAAATCGCTACCGCAGGAAGGCGACAGTCCGGTTCATACCAGGGTGACAGGTAAGGTGAGTAGCATGGGCCAGCTGAAGAATTTCAGAGCAAACTGAATCTGGCACAAACAGAGCCTTACAAGAACCGTTTCCTGGATCAGACTGGTTCAGCTGAGCCTGACGAACACAGGACTCAATCTCCCAGAAGACAGCAGCAACGATGCAGGAGGATGGCATAATGGTTTCTGGCTCGGAACCTGTGTTGTCTGCGGTGAACTGACGGGAGAAGGCGTCAGGCTTGGTATTCTTAGATCTGGGGCGAGAAAGGTTATACAACCTGCTACTGGGGAGGGGAGCTCCAGGCTTGAGGTCAATATCACACTCGTATGAGCGATGAGGCGGCAGAAATGGGGTGTGGTGCTTACTGAACACAAAAGCTAAACTGTGATACTCTGGAGGAACAGAAGACAGGTCCGGGGGTTCTGGAATGGACTGGGGTACAGACAAGGCAGGTGGAAGGACAGAATGTAGACAATTGGAATGACAAAATGTTCTCCAAGTAGTGACCCTCCCGGTGGTCCAGTCAATCTGTGGGTTGTGTAGTTTTAACCATGGATGTCCCAGAACCAGAGGAGAATAGGGACTGTCGATTATGTGGAAACTGATTTTTTTCTTGGTGATTACCAGAGAGACGCTGGATGACTGGAACGGTTTTCTCACAGACACGGGAGAGAAGTTTACCATTGAGAGCGTAGGCATCGAGAGGTGAATTAAGTGGAACAGTGTCCAGGCCCAACTGGTTGACAACACCTCGGTCCAAAAAGCTCTCGTCGGCACCTGAATCTATAAGAGCAGCTAGAGGAAAAGCCTGACTGCCACACAACGTTGGCCTCAAACATGGGTCTGGGGGAAGATGGGCAGGCGATTTGACCCAATAGTATTTTCCCCATATCGCCCGAGCCTCTTCTTACTGGACGCAGGGAACAAGTGGAAACCAGGTGACCAACCTGGCCACAGTATAGACAGCTCCTAGTATCGACACGCCGCTGCCTCTCCTCCGGAGATAGACGGGTCCGGCCGAGCTGCATGGGTTCAGGTTCAGAACATGCCTGGGGTTGGGATACAGTCGAAGGAATATAACAAGGCACTGAAGCAGATGTTAAGGAACTTGCAACCTTAACTACCCTCTCCCTCCGCCGCTCCCGGAGACGGTTGTCAATGTGGATAGTGAGAGAAATGAGTTAATCAAGATCAGTCTCCTCCCTGGACACCAACTCGTCCTTTAGGGTCTCAGTGAGTTCCGGAATGCTCCCTGAAGAGCCTCCTCATCCCAGCCGCTCTCTGCGGCGAGGGTGCGGAACTCACATGCCATTTCAGCAACACTCTGGGAGCCTTGATGGAGGGACAGGAGTCGTTTAGCAGCGTCCTTTCCACAAACCATGTGGTCGAAAACCTTTCTCATCTCCTCCGTGAATCTACTATAGGAGAAGCAAATGGGTGACTGTCTCTCCCACACAGCAGGGCCCAGGAAAGCTCTGCTCCACAGAGGCAACCAATCAAAAAAATTGAAATCTTGGCTCTTCCACGAGCATAAGAGTAGAACTGTTGCTCAAATACTAGTAAACATTGTACCAAAAAGGCTCTGCAGGTTCCGAGATTACCATCTTAGCGCTCTGGAGTAGGAACAATCGGCTCCCGGGGCGGAGCGGAGGGACAGGTTGTGAGCTTTGGGCGAAGATTTGACTCTGTAGGACAGACAGGTTCTGTGAAAACTCATTGATAGTCTCCAGAAGGGTTTTAAGAGCTTGGTCATGTTGATTGAGGGTAAACAGGTCCGGAGGGGAATCCAAGGGAGTGGTGGTGTGGTGAGTCCAGAACAGGGTAGCATGGTGGTGATATGTGGAACAGGAGCCAGAGTCAAGGCGGCAAAACTGCAGTGAGAGGATAAACAGCGTCAAGCAGGGAAACAGGTACAGCAGGGTAACAGGATCTTGAATAATAATAATAATAGAATCATAAACTGACTGAGCAGAGATTACAATCTAGCAGAGTGGAAGTGGCAGAACTGAGTATTTGTAGAGGTCTTAATAATGGAACGAGTTGCAGCTGGTAGGGATCTGCTCTGACTCCAGCACACCTGTCTCCAACCACACAATCACACACAAACAGAAAGGGAGGGGGAGAGAGAGAGTGTACTGGGGGAATGGCTGCAGGTCAAGCAGACATCAGATGACCACCAGGGGGGGGGGGTGTGGCAGGAGCAGATGTGACAGGACCAAGGTGTCCACTCTGGACACATGGAAAAAAGCAACAGTGGACATTTCTGAACTCTTAACCAATGGACCTTTACACCCATGAATGTGTATCAGTAATTTGTCACTATTTCTGAGGCTATATAAAATATTGTTCAGCAGATTTACTATGTAATGTTAATTTATTTGTTTTTATCGCATGATTTATTTTACATGCTATCCGATTGCCGGTGAGGGGTGGGGGGGATTTTATATATATATATATAAAGTAAGTAAGCATATATATATATATATATATATATATATATATAAATGAATAATGTATTGTATGAATCCTATGAATTGAAATAATAAAAACTAGAAAGTATATGCTATAAATAATTTCTAATTCCTTATATTATGCAAACTCGATGGCACAATTGTCTTGTTTTTAAAATTGAAGGATAGGTATGGGCACACTCCAACACTCAGACATAATTTACAAACAAAGCATTTGTGTTTAGTGAGTCCACCAGATCAGAGGCACTAGAGATGACCACATGTTCGCTTGATAAGTGCATGAATTGGACCATTTTCCTGTCCAGCTAAGCATTCAAAATGTAAAGAGTACTTTTGGGTGTCAGGGAAAATGTATGGCAGTAGAAAGTATATATTTTCTTGAGGAATGTAGTGGAGTAAAAGTAGGCTTGAAAGTTGTCAAAAATATAAATAGTAAAATGAAGTACAGATACTCAAAAAAACGATTTAAATTGTACTTCAAATTATTTTCGCTTAGTTTCTTTATACCACTGACTGTGGGAAGGTCAACATTTTTAAATGGTAATTACTTCTACTTGACATTATCATTCACCTGAAGACAGGACAAGACGTGATTTTGTTTTTTGCTAACATATGATGGGGGTCCCTGGGTCGCCGGTTTGCCTGGGCGGGGTTCCATGAGCAAGAAAAGTTTTTAAAAATCCCTGCATTATAACATGTATAAATCAACAGAGAGGAAGACCCTGTTTGAATACTTAGAAAATCAATCCTCATCGCTCCTTTCCTTTATCTGAAATAAGGATGTGTCGAAGATATAGAGGTATGGCTCAGGAAAATGTCAACTTTATCACACAATTGAAAATGTCTATACTAAAATCAACATTCAAGATCTTCAAGTTAATATCAGAAAGTTGGTTTTCGTGACGCAGTCAGCCTCTAGTAACGTGTCTGGGACCAGTCTTTTTAGCTAACGTTCTGGTATTTTCCAAATGACAGGAGCGGCAAGGAGTGTAATGTAATAAATGAACAGATGGCAACCAGGCTAAGCCTCTAGTGCTGTAAATTCTTCACCACAGGTGTGATCTGGGGAAACCAGAATTTAAATGTGGCGTAAATTCTTCAAATTCTTCATGACTTGTTATGTTACCCGAGTCGGTCCAGGAGCGGTTACCGCAGATGGAGGTGGCCAACACCCGCGCTATGTTCATCTGCTTCTTTATTGGACAACCCACTGACGACATAACCCCGCCAAACTCGAACATGAACAAAACATCCACCGCATCTATTTCAGCACCTTGATCAGAGAGAGATTCAATCAGGCAAGGTAAATCAACACGTTTCGGCTTGTTTCTTTTGAAAGACGACCTTTTTTACAACTAGCATCTCAGTAGTTTGAAATGGATTATCGGCGCCGTATTTCCTCATGTCCTTTGAGAATACTTTGCCTTTCTAATCTGGTGAGTAGCCTAGCCAGCCGTATGTTTTACTGATGCGATTGGGTTTAGTTTAGGTAGACCTAATGTAATTGTATTTTTAATGAGGAGGATGATGAGACCTAGACAATTATTATGACGACATGTTTCTGATTATTGTGGAGATGATGATGGTGGTTTATTATCATATGTTATAATGATTGTTGTTATTGGTGTTTTTATTTGTGTTTATAATAAATATTTTATAGTTACAATTACAGTAGTCTGTCACATTTGACATTGTTATAAATTGCAGTGTAACCATTATTCTTAAACGTAACACTATTCTCTCTTGGCTGATACATGTTTTAATAATGGAAAATAGCCTGCAGGTAAGTGAACAAGGAAGAAATGACTAGGTAGCCACTGCTCTTACAGGAACAGAAAGCTTTTTAACCATAACCCCAGCGAGGCCTGATGGTAATTGGTCCTATACTGCCAGTAAAAAGTCATTCTGGTATTGTACATAGTTATATGTAGAACAGGTCATCCACTGAAATCAAGAATGCTCCAATAAAATGTTAGTTAACACTAGGGGTTAGTTTATTGACTGTTTTATAAAGCTTATCAATCTTTAAGAACTGTTAATATAAGAGTTTCAATTGTGTAGTTGTTATTTTGTTGCTTAACAAAAACTTAACTTATGACAGCAGTAGCCTACAGCCATAATTGCCAGTAGCCTACAGCCATAATAAGCTTAATATGTGTCAACATGAACTTGAATGTGGAGCTCAAGTTGACCCTTTGGAATTTGTCCACTTAGTCAAACAATCTTTCCCAATAGGGAGATAATACTATTACTACAAATAATAATAATAACTAGTATTATAATACTATTCATTTTTTTGTTTTGTATAAAAAAAATACCACTAATTTGTTGGTTTGTTTGTGTGGGTGGTTTTGCCAGGTATTTGTTGGTACATTCTGTGACATTGGTCACTGTTTTCTGAACTGGATACTGGTCTGTGGTTTTGAGAGGAACTTTAGGTGTCCTGTAGATAAGTGTGAGGTGGCCTTGGCATTTCCATCATGCAATCGTGCGTGCAATGTTCGTCATAGCTGACGTTCACTCTGGGAAATGAAATATCCTGTTGTTGCGAAATAAAATAATGATTATTCTAATGAAAAATATTCTCCCTATCTCTCTCTCAGGTTTGCTCTGTGTTGTTGTCTAGCTGTCCTCGTTCCTGTGACTCAGGTAAAGTAATCAGCTTCCTCCCTGATCTAGAGTGTAAAAGTGTGGTGAAAGATTACACGTGTCTCACAGTAGTTACGTGTCCATCTAATTGGCAACATATCTTCATGCAAATATTCTAAAATCCACATAAAAACAATATGCGCATTTTCCCACCTGAGATGTTTCCATCAAATTGACCAGTTGCAGATAGAAGGCTGTGCGTGATGACGTGATGCACATAAACATACCTTTTGCGGTTAAATTCTCATGTACCAAATAAAGAATACAAGTTAAATGGGTTTCCATCGAATTTTCAAATCTACTATTGGTTTTGTAAAAAATAAATGATTGATGGTTTTGTTAAAAAAAATGTTTAGCCTTATATTGCAAATGTGCCCACTCTGGTCTTGGCACATGCGCTCTAGCCAACAGCTCGCAGAAACAGTGCGGGTATGAAAACCTACATCGGGTGTCAAACTCATTCCACCCAGGGCCGAGTGTCTGCGGGTTTTAGTTTTTTCCTTTCAATTAAAACCTAGACCAGCAGGTGAGGGGAGTTCCTTACTAATTTGTGACCTTAATTCAATCAAGTACAAGGGTGGCGCGAAAACCCACAGACATTCAGCCCTCTGTGGAATGAGTTTGACACATGTAGCCTACATGATGAGATTATTATGGATGAAAGAGCGATATTATTTTTATTGGTCAAAAAGCAACCAAGCATCGATAATCAAGTCTCCAGAATAAGGCCCTCGATATTTATTGGAAAGGAGCATTAATAATCACCGCGTGCACTTTCAACACCTGAAGTTCATAATAACGTATTTCATCTGTAGCCTAATAAACGGTAGCGGTGCGTGGGTAAAATGTGTTGTGAGATTTGCGTTGTTTGCTCAATACCCTGTTAGTTGAACTTCATACCATGACACCGTGATATATAGGCCTAAAACTGAGAGAATAAAAATACACAGTGGCAGAATAAATTCAACCACACATTTGTTTCCTTCCAAAACCAGAAAGTCCATCAAACAAATTGCATGTGCAAACAGTTACATGACCTGCAGCATGGTCAATCAATGTAACGTTTCAAGCATTTCCGGAATACTACGGAACTATTGATCTAGAACCACCGAGTTAAGTCGCAAAGAAAACAGGAGCTGCCTCCACTATTCCAGCACCATTTCAACTTCATCTAATTACCAATGCTTAGTCTAATACAGTGAAAACTAAAACATACCAAAAACGATTTAATCCAATCAACGTAAGATACATATGATGTGGCTGTCCATGGTACTGATTTCTGTGTGCAAATATGTGTGTGCGTGCAAGTAGAAAAAAAACATGTTGACTCACTCTACTTGTAGAGAAACGCCAACGCCATCCTCCTCTTTCATGTTGACTTAACGGTCTGACTCTGTCATACAGTACACGCCATTTCGTTTTTGTTGTCCTAGGCTACCTGGCTAAAATACTTGCTCGCCTAACTTACTTTTTATTTATTTATTTATTTATTTCACCTTTATTTAACCAGGTAGGCAAGTTGAGAACAAGTTCTCATTTACAATTGCGACCTGGCCAAGATAAAGCAAAGCAGTTCGACAACATACAAAAACACAGAGTTACACATGGAGTAAAACAACATACAATCAATGATGCAGTAGAAAAAAATAAGACTATATACAATGTGAGCAAATGATGTGAGATAAGGGAGGTAAAGGCAAAAAAATGCCATGGTGGCAAAGTAAATAAAGTATGGCAAGAAAAAACACTGGAATGGTAGATTTGTAGTTTGAAGAAAGTTAAAAGTTAAAATATAAATAATATGGTGCAAAGGAGCAAAATAAATAAAATAAATAAATACAGTAGGGGAAAAGGTAGTAGTTTGGGCTCAATTAAAGATGGGCTATGTACAGGTGCAGAGATCTGTGAGCTGCTCTGACAGCTGGTGCTTAAAGCTAGTGAGGGAGATAAGTGTTTCCAGTTTTAGAGATTTTTGTAGTTCGTTCCAATCATTGGCAGCTGAGAACTGGAAGGAGAGACGACTAAAGGAGGAGTTGGCTTTAGGGGTGACCAGAGAGATATACCTGCTGGAGCGCGTGCTACAGGTGGGTGCTGCTATGGTGACCAGTGAGCGGAGATAAGGGGGGACTTTACCTAGCAGGGTCTTGTAGATGACCTGGAGCCAATGTGTTTGGCGACGATGATGAAGTGAAGGCCAGCCAACGAGAGCATACAGGTCGCAGTGGTGGGTTGTATATGGGGCTTTGGTGACAAAACGGATGGCACTGTGATAGACTGCATCCAGCTTGTTGAGTAGGGTATTGGAGGCTATTTTGTAAATGACATCGCCGAAGTCGAGGATTGGTAGGATGGTCAGTTTTACGAGGGTATGTTTGGCAGCATGAGTGAAGGATGCTTTGTTGCGAAATAGGAAGCCAATTCTAGATTTCACTTTGGATTGGAGATGATTGATGTGAGTCTGGAAGGAGAGTTTACAGTCTAACCAGACACCTAGGTATTTGTAGTTGTCCACAAATTCTAAGTTAGAACCGTCCAAAGAAGTTATGCTGGATGGGCGGGCAGGTGCAGGCAGCGATCGGTTGAAGAGCATGCATTTAGTTTTACTTGTGTTTAGGAGCAGTTGGAGACCACGGAAGGAGAGTTGAATGGCATTGAAGCTTTCATAGGAAAGATAAGCCAGGCCAGCTAGTTAACATTAGCATACTACATCCACTGTAAAGACATGTTGACCTTCCATCCTCTCAGGCCAGGGGCACAATGTATGAATTAATGGTTGGATCAGAATCGCCTTTATAATCATTTGGCAAAACAGAGAATTAAGTACAACCACAAGTCCACAGAATAACAAATCATTGTGTGACTCCCAAGTTTACTTCCATATGATGGTTATTATATCAATATTTCCATCACCATTTCTCGCGTAATTAATTTTACCAAAACAAAAATATCCCACCATGTCTAGCGCATTTTGTTTTGTCGATATTTGGAAAGTTTACCGACAAAATTTGCTGTTTCCATTATCCGACATGTACGTTACTCGCATAAAAATGTTGGATGGAAACGTGGTTACTGATACATGGTGAATTTACTTCATGCTTTCATTCAGCAAAATCTTTTTGAACCATTCAGTAATTGAAAAACTGTGATGAAACGTCATGGCACAGGAAGTAGCTGAGCACATATAGGTAACTGCCAAAATAAAGGAAACACCAACATAAAGCGCTTTAAGGGTGTTGAGCCACCACCAGCCCCAAGACAGCTTCAATCTACCTTGGGCTAGGTATTGCGCCGCCTTATCTCAGCTCACTGGTCACGATAACAACACCCACCCGTAGCACGCGCTCCAGCAGGTATATCTCACTGGTCATCCCCATAGCTAACACCTCCTTTGGCAGCCTTTCCTTCCAGTTCTGTGCTGCCAGTGACTGGAACGAATTGCAAAAAGCGCTGAAGCTGGAGACTTATATTTCCCTTACTAACTTTAAACATCAGCTATCTGAGCAGCTAACCGATCACTGCAGCTGTACACAGCCCATCTGTAAATAGCCCACCCAATCTACCTACCTCATCCCCATATTGTTTTTAATTTACTTTTCTGCTCTTTTCCACACCAGTTTCACTACTTGCATCATCATCTGCTCATCTATCACTCCAGTGTTAATCTGCTAAATTGTAATTACTTTGCTACTATGACCTATTTATTGCCTTACCTCCTCACGCCATTTGCACACACTGTATATAGACTTTTTTTTCTTCTATTGTTTTATTGACAGTACGCTTGTTTTTTCCATGTGTAACTCTGTGCTGTTGTTTGTGTCACACTGCTTTGCTTTATCTTGGCCAGGTCGCAGTTGTAAATGAGAACTTGTTCTCAACTAGCTGACCTGGTTAAATAAAGGTGAAATAAAAATTAAAAAATGTAATAAATTATGTTCATTTTGGAACCGGGCTGCCTCCCAAGTGTGAGCCAGGTGCCCCCAGTCTGGTCGACAAACAGATAAAAATACAATATTTTGTGTTATTGAAAATATATTTCACAGCGGTTTAGATGGTACAATGATTATCTAAACTATACTTGATTGTATACTTGATTGTTTTGTCACAAACTGAAATTAAGCAAACTATTAGAATTTTAGCAACCAGGAACTGGCAGAGCGATTTCTGCATAGTGCATCTTTAAAAGGAAAGATTGGTTGTGGTTTGCAGGCAACTTCACATTCAGAACAGTCTTTGGGGAATCATTTATCTTCCATCCCTGGATCTTAACTTCAGTGAACCCATTGTACTTACTAAAGTGACAATGCATTGAGAGAGAGAAAGAGTTAGGGAAGGAATGAGTGTGTAATCAGGATGTTGATACATTATGTGAACACCTCTCTGTCATTTGTGTTTGTAGGCTTCATCATTAACAAGTGTAAGTGTGTCCCTTGTCCCGATGGCTACTACTGGTACAAGCTTAATGGCCGTCCTAAGTGTGACTTCTGTACTGAAGCCTGCTCAGGTAACTTTTAGAGTTATTTTACTTTAGTTGAATAGAGTAGATACACATATTCAGAGCAAATGTCTCATTGATAATTTGTGTGTTTGTGTGTCTTGTCTTTGTTGGTGGGCAAAGTTGATCGGCACTTAACACAGGTGAAGGAATGCCGCCGGGACTCAAACCGTGAGTGCCACTGTGACAGGGGCTTTTTCTGTGCCAGCACTGCCCAGTATACCTGCAGGAGGTGTAAACCGTGCGCATCTGGCACCTTCTCCAACACACCAAACCTAGCCATGTCCTGCAAACCCCACACAGTGTGAGTCCACAGCTACAGAACACTGGTACTGAGCACCACATGCACTGTACTGATTCACATGTCTCAAATCCTTCTACTGGATTTGAGTCATTTGAAACTAACAATTGTACCCAAGGCCTACTTTTACAGTAAATGAAATGATTATTAGTACTAGTAGTATCGAACACTGTACTTTCTCATTTAGATAAACAAGTTATCTCCTGGCTTCTCTCCTACCAGTTGTGGCCATAAGGGAATGACCATGGTAACAGAGGGCACTGCCTCTCAGGATCGTGTGTGTGCCCAGACTTCCCCCACCTCTTCTACTACTGCACCTCTACCTGCTCATAGCTCAAAGCTGTCCCTTCGTTCTGCTATATCTAGTGGAGTCAGCACCAACAGAAAACTCCTCACCGCGGGATCCGCATCTCGACTGGTTTGGTCTCCTGAGGGTATGGCTCTTAGAAAAGCTTTCTCATACTTGAGTGAAATCCAAGCATTTCCTGCTCTGTCCCCTGAAGTGTTTTAACAAGCTTCACCAGTCAAGTACTAGAGGTCCTGTTGTCCCGTGACATCATCCTGCCATTTAATCACACATGTTGTCTATTTATTCCAGACTATCCTACAGCCCCAATGTACAAATCTGTAGACCGTTCATCAGCCGCTCTCATCAGGTCCTCTCTGTCCCAAGCCAGGAGACACCCCTCCATCGCCCTCCCAACCAAGCTCACCACCAGGAGAAAGCCCTGCAAGGTGGACAGTGACATCTCACCTGCAGAGTCTGCCTCTGCACCCCCTCTTACCACAAAAGACAATGGTATAGTTCTCAAAAGACTAGAGTATCCCCTCTCTCAATTTCTACTAGATGTGACAATTCATAATTCTTTCAGAAATTAATTAGTATTTGGTGTAGTCCCTTAAATGGTCTGTTATATTCAGTGAAAGTAACATAACACTGACAGGTTCACCACTACAGCCTGCTTCTGTCTCTCTGTTCACCCCAGACTCACCTCATCTCCCAGTCCCAGCCTCTGGACAGAGCCCTCCCAGTCTCCCTTGGCCACTGCTGATAGTTGGGCTCCTAGGGGTCACTCTGCTGCTGGTTGGTTACTTTGTGGGGTGTAGGGGGAGGTCACTGGAGTCCATGCACAAGTGGAAAGGTGAGCGAGTAAAGTGGTTAGATAACAAACACATATGCAGTGATGCATGGAATATTTCTATAAGAAGAAATAAAATACACTAGCAACAATTATTGACAAAGCGAACACTAACACCACCTATACTCCCCTGCAGGGGGAGACAGTGAAACATTGTGTGTATACATACGTGAAAAACAATGTATTTTGATTACTATTATACTCAGTCTAAGACTTGACCACTTATAAAGATAATTTTGATTCCTTTAGGTCCAATATTTAGGAAATATGTGAGTACAGTACTTATTCTCTATTTGCATAAAGTTTGAATCAAACTAATGTCAATTGTTGCTAGAAGAATAAATGTTGACTTCTCTGCCTTTGGGACGACCAGATTTGTAAGGAAAGTCTAAGAGGGAGCTATAAAGTGTGGGAGTGCCAGCCTTGTCCTGCTGCCCTACAGACAGCTTCCTATAAGCAGGCCAAGCTGCCACAGGAGAGAATCCCACACCTGGAGGCCCAGCATCTTCTGGGGAGGGAGACTGGGGGAGATCCTAGACAGGAGGGTGCAGGGTCGCAACCTCCAGGGGGCATGCAGAATGTCTCAGTAGACCCCTCTGGAGGAGAAAACATTAGCAACATAGTGGGTAGGTGTAGTGCATCAAGTCTGCACTGTTACTGATTTATTAAATGCATGAATGTCATATTATTACACTGTATCTTATGTTTGCGTGATGTGCAGACACATTTGGAGAGACATATTTTCTGCTACATTGTCCAATAACTAGGGCCTAGAGCCCTCAAACTCAACTCTGGACCTCAAAACGCTGGACCTTTTTTTCATAGTTCCTCTTTAATCAGGGTTTGATTTAGACCTGAGACACCAGGTGGATGCAAGTAATTATCAGGTAGAATAGAAAACCAGCAGGCTTGGACCTCGTAGGGTAAGAGTTGATTACCCCTGGCCTATAGGGCCGGAAAAACTCAGGTCTGGAAAAATGTGACTCCATGTTCTTCGCAAGGAAGTGAGTTTTTTTCCCCCCACTTGTGTCCGAGTTCACATTACCCTTTCCAGTTGTTTTCTTTGGTCGCGAGTTGAGACATACTTCTTCTAGTTTGAACTTCCTGTTAACGTTTCCCTGCCAAGAAACAGTAGTACCAGTGCAGTGCATACTTTAAATCAGGGTCAGAGGTTAATTTAGTGAGGATACAGGAAGCCAGAATCATGCATACAAAAACAGAAGCATATGCTGCTGAGTGATGCAAGCTTTTCACTTCCTCTCTGTGATATTGTTAATTTATTACACTACTAAGTCCACCAGGTTTTACATCAGCATTTACTGTGCATAATATATATGAATTTGTGTCACCTGTTTCAATAGTTTCATCTAATAATGTTTGTGCTTGTTGGTGTTTGATTCAGGGTCCATATACATCTACTCTCCAGGGACGGTTGTCCTGGGATCCAACAAATCAGAGAGGGAGGGGGATCAAGAGGAGAGTGGAGGAGAGGGCTGTCCCCTCACCAGCAAGCCCCAGCAGGAGTCCTCCTACCCCCTCCCTTGGGGCTCCGCTCTGGGGCCAGAGAGAATGAGTACACCGAAGGATACCTGCAAAGAGCTGAGCTACCCCGTCCCAGCCACCAGCAATTGAAAACTAGAAAAAATTGGAAATTGAGGATTCATTTAGGGAAGAGTGTGAGGAAGTTCAGTCAATATCATACCATCTCTGGGAGAGTGGAGACTGAATATTATTTGCTACTGTAAAGACAGACTGAATTGCGAAATCCACTGGGGTCTATAGGCCTGTCTATAGGCCTTCTATTATTAAAGAGTGACAACTTGTTTGAACTGTATGTTATGGTCTTACTTCACAGCAGCAGTGCTGGGGCAGTACCTAAGAGATGAATGCGTGTTCTGTTTGATATGCGGTAATGACTCTGTGAGTTGGAGTTTCCCATGCTAATGTACATGTTCATAATGCAGCCAAACAGTGTGAGAGCTGCACCCAGCGTTCTGCTCAAATTGAACTGTATCAACCACAGAAACCGCAAAGACAAGCACTTCATACGAGGTGTGAAGTAACTTCAATAACCATGATAGTTGGGGTGTAAAGAGCATGTCATTTTCATTGTGAAGTAATACATGGACTGTCTGGGCAATTTATACTCAAACATAGCCATGTTCAGCATAGGTCATATTTTCATTTGAATAATTTTAATGACAGCATCACATGACAATTTTACAAGGCTACTGTCTTAATGTCCTCTTACAGGGAAGAGCAATAATCATACAATTCTCTTTCAAATAAAATGATCCACATTTGCAGACATGAAGCCGCATATAATTGCTATGTTATCAGTAGCCTACATCTGGTCACAAGCATTGTTCTGTGAATTTATGTTCAAGACATTGCTATACAGTAACGTACATGTATGATCTCCAGTCTGTTCCTTGACAGAAATAGGAGAATATCAAATTAGGTGTCAAATGAAAGGTAAGGGTCTATATTTTTGGGAAATGAAGGCATAGATACATTTCCATCTTAAAAACTAGGCATAAGTAAAGGCATTGATTTCTGGACAAATCAATGGAAAAGGGGTCTTAGAAAACATAATAGAAAAAGTCTTAAAAGGTATAGGAAATGCATCAAAACACAAAATTGTTTTCCTTCTGTAAGTTTAAGAAATATTGTCTTGTGCCTTGTAATTCCGTTACCAAAAACCCACATACTGTCGTTAAGATATTTTCTAATTTCTCTCCCTCATGAGGTTGGAGGACAATGAAAGTTCACAGAAGTAACAAGTATATATTTCTCGTGTCACTACTTATATTTTAATTGCATCTTTAACTCTGCATTGTTGGAAAAAGACCGATTAGTAAGCATTTCACTGTTAATCTACACCTGTGGTTTACGAAGCATCTGACTAATAAATCGATTTGATTTTGGATTTGATGGTAGACCTACCAATAAGTTAGAGATTTTGTTTCTGAATTATTAAGTGTTTAGATGTCGTAATTCCGTTACTAAATGGGTAACTGCTGAAAGTAGAAAGACGCCCTCTGTTTCCTCAAACACTCAGCATTTCAAGGAAACGCTCATTTATCTTCCCGTCGGGCGGTAATTCGAGCATTCTTCTGTAGGCTAGGCAATCTACGCGGTTTCACTATTATATGGACTATTTCCTCAAGATCTTAAAGGGCCAATAATAATTGAATCAATCATGATACTAAACACTGTACGTGGCATTCTTACAGTAAGGATTCTTCTCGCGATCACGGTTCAGCCTGTTGAAAACACGGTAAGTGTCCTGCGGACTTTAAGGAGAGTTGAGCGACCAAAACAAGCGAGACTACTGTGTAATGGGGAGGGGGCGGGTAATGCAACCCCCCCAAAAAACTACCCCAAACGGAAAATGCAAACGACAGTTTCTATAGGACAAATGCGGGTAGGTCCAGTGCTAACAGAGGCGTGTATTCAAATAAATTGACCAAACAAAATATGAAATAATGTATCTTTCGTGTCTCTGTTTCATAATGTTCTTTCATTTCGCAAGAGGCTGAATGTGTCCCACAGGAGGAAGCATCAGAGCGAACGAAACAGCGCCCTTGTGTAGGCCATCTATCTGATGCTGTCTGGTCCAAATATTGTTTCCGCCATAGCATTGTAGGCAAGGGAAGCCAGCGAGCATTTCGCCTCCCTTGATACTACAATTATACTAAATTAACCAATCAGCGTTAAGCTAAACTGAGCTGAACTGTGAATGGTCCTGGCGCACCAAAAAAAGGTGTCAAGGGAAGCCAATTTGGATTTTGGCATCACTCCTATCATATTCCATTGAGAGCGTACATCACTGACAGAAAAACGTTCATTGTTGCATCTCGTTGTCGTTGTTGTCCTCCAGTGGATAGCCAGCTAGCTAGCTACAATTGGCCCTTTCCTAAATTAGCCACGGATGGAGTTAGGGATTTGGACTTGTGGTTTAACTTAATTCTCCGTACTGGCCAATGATTATAATGGTGATTCTGATCCAACCATTAATTCATACATTGTGCCCCTGGTCTGAGAGGATGGAAGTTCAATATGTAGCTAGATGTAGAAAGCTAATGTTGCCTTTGATTGGAAGTTAGGCTAGCAAGCTGTGGCTCAGTTGGTAGAGCATGGTGTTTGCAACGCCAGGGTTGTGGGTTCGATTCCCACGGGGGACCAGTAGGGGAAAAAATATATGGAATGTATGCATTCACTACTGTAAGTTGCTCTGGATAAAAGCGTCTGCTAAATAACTAAAATGTAAGCAAACATTTTAGCCAGGTAGCCTAGGACAACAACAAATGAAAGTGTACTGTATGACAGAGTGATAGATGTTTGATCAACATGAAAGAGAGGAGGATGGCATTGGCGTTTCTCAACAAGTTGGCTGAGTCAACATGTTTTCTACTTGCACAACATACACAACTCAAAACCATGGACAGCCACATCATATTTAGCTTACTGGAGTAAATCGTTTTTGGTATCTTTCAGTTGTCACTATATTAGAATAAGAGGTGATTTGATAACGTTGAAATGGTGGAGGCAGCTCCTGTTTTCTTTGCGACTTCTTTAATTGTTTTTTATTTCATTTTATATTTAACGAGGCAAGTCAGTTAAGAACAAATTCTTATTTACAATGACGGCCTACCTGGCCTAACCCAGACCACGCTGGGCCAATTGTGCGCCGCCCTATGGGACTTTGTTGTGATACAGCCTGGAATCAAACCAGGGTCTGTAGTGACGCCTCTAGCACTGAGATGCAGTGCCTTAGACAGCTGTGCCACTCCGGAGCCCTAAATCAATAGTTGTTTAGTGGTCCGAAAATGTCGGAAAATATACTTGTAGGTCATGTAACTAACAGTCTGTTACTGAACAGGACCCGGTACCTCTCAGTTTTGGTTTCGTTCCTGAACCCATTTACCAGGATCCGGTATCTCTCCTGGCATTACAAATACTTTTCACTGTTTGCAATGTAGAAATTATAATAAAAGCAATCAGAGTTAGGCTAATTCAATCTGACTCCTCTAATTCTCCTGGCTGCCCTCTAAAAAAACGTCATGTGAAAGCAGATAATTGATTCTCGTTGTGCGAGCCTGGGTTTAAGATTTGCGCAACATTGTAGCCTATATAGACCATCGCGTGGCCATTGCTGTGGTAAGAGAAGCGCACTTGTATCTCGCAGAGAACTAGAATGACATTGACTTGCTATGATCTCTCTCCCACTCTCTACTGATAGGCATGAGCCTGCAACTCTCATCTCTCCTGCGTTGCACTAAATCATTTATTTCCTTATAGAATCATAGCAGAATGAAGGGGTTCTGGAGGTGCTGCAGCAGCCAATATACATTGAAATACATTTGCCAAAGTTATAGAATTCCTGCTGTCTGTTCAGAAAGGAATGAAATAAATCCAAATACCACACCAGGAGTAGACCTACAATTTAGCCCCAGATGGTCAATAGTTAATTTTTTAAATTATCTAGTTGTGGATCAGTGGCGGATTTAGGTATAGGCGACATGGGCAGCCGCCCAAGGGGGCAAAAATTCAGAATGATGTCATTTGCGCGATCGGTTTTCTATTGCTCATTTGCACTTCACGGCAATGATATCATGTCACCGTTGTTTGAATGTTAAATGACGAGACAGAGGCATTGATGCGAGTAACCAGACTTGTTCCGTACATTGAAATACATCCGGGTATTTCAAGTACACCGAAAACACTGGAGTTGCAGTAATTAACATTTACCAACAGATGGCATCACTGTGCCATCTTACACCCATAACAACCGTATGGGACTGTGGGTCAATTAACCTTGTCGGAGTGGGCGCCCTGATTCTAGCTTCTGAGCTAGGCAGGCTACTGCCTGGGAAGGTCTCCCACTCAGAAGTACGAGATGGGGAGGGGGGTGGGGGTAGGTTGACCTCAGGTCTCCCCACTGGAAGCCCTCGAGGTAGGGGGAGCGGGGAATCTATCAAATAACACACATCTAACCTTGTACAGTACTAATGCAATTAGTAAAATGAGTAACACTACGAAATGCTACCAAATAAACCACAATTCATTCATAGTATCCAGGTTGGCTATTTACTGTAACCAGTTGTTTAACGAAAAGATAACAATGAGTCTTTCCCACGACAACGACAGGTGTCTGTAGTACAGCCAGCTAGCATTCGCGGAATCCACGCAAAAACACGTTTGGTATTCATATTTAATTAATGGCGGTTTCGTTTTAATCAAAATGAACAAACCAAGTGTTTTCCAGCATACAGTGTTCAGCTGCGCCTTCTGATGACGTCACAATGACCGTTAGACACGCTCGGGTACCAATTTTACCATCAGAAGAAATACTACTGTTTTTGCAAAACTCAATATATATTTCACTGTGTACTACTGTTATTCAAACAAAACATAAGGTTACTTATGTAACCCTGGTTCTATGAGAATATCATTGCAATGTCTCACTATGGGATATGTCTGGGCATCAATGTTTCTGTTTGGAAAGTGTGATTTTTAAAACGGGATTGAGTGAAGTAGCAGCAAATTAACCTATGTTGAATGAGCAACTACACTGTTAAAATGAAGTGCTTTGTAACACTAAGAAAGTGGCAACTGAGTTGCCACCACCTTAAAAAGGAGACAAAACCTTAACTTTGCTGGAGTATTTAAACACATGCTTGTGAAGGTATTGGGACAGATTTAAGGTTTATTGAAACATTCAGCCAGAGGGGTTCTGAAACATGCCATGTGATGTAACACCACATAAGAGTTGTGCAACACTTTGCCAGAGACTGGGAGCACTAAACCAGAAAAGGTTGAAAACATTTATGGTGTTTCAAGTCCTTCAAGTCCAGAATTATATCCCCTCCTCTTGCTGCTTATTCTCTCTAAAGCTCCTAAACACTATGATGTTTTGAATCCTGTCTATTGCAGAATTAAATCCCTTCTTCTTCTGGAGTTTTCAAATACTGTAAATGGGAGACCCTCTTATTGTAGAATTTTCCCTGCTCTTATTTTATTACCTTTAACTAGGCAAGTTAGTTAAGAACAAATTCTTATTTTCAATGACGGCCTAGGAACAGTGGGTTAACTGCCTTGTTCAGGGGCAGAACGACATTTTTAACTTGTCAGCTCAGGGATTTGATCTTCCAACCTTTTGGTTACTAGTCCAACACTAACCACTATGCTACCTGCCGCCCCTATACATGGTGTTTATAAACTCCTCAGTAATTACAGACGGTCAAATGTACAATATTATGCTCAAACAAACATGAGTGTTGTCCAGAATAATAATTTTGTACAGAATTATTTTCAATAAATGATTGAAGCTTCAGTGCTTTATTTTATTATTAAATTACAAAACTTGAACAGTCTTTCACATTTTTATATTGATAAGGCACAGTACATGACCAAAAGTATGTGGACACCTGCTCCTAGAACATCTCATGCCAAAATCATGGGCATTAAAATGGAGTTGGTCCCCCCTTTGCTGCTATAACAGCCTCTGCTTTTCTGTGAAGGCTTTCTAATAGATGTTGGAACATTGCTGTGGGGACTTGCTTCCATTCAGCCACAAGAGCATTAGTGAGGTCAGGCACTGATGTTGGGTGATGAGGCCTGGCTCGCAGTCAGTGTTCCAATTAATCCCAAATGTGTTCGATGGGGATTGAGGTCAGGGCTCTTTGCAGGCCAGTCAAGTTCTCCCACACCGGTCTCGAAAAACCATTTCTGTATGGACCTCACTTTGTGCACAGGGGCAGTGTCATACTAAAATAGAAAAGGGCCTTCCCCAAACTGTTGCCACAAAGTTGTAAGCAGAGAATCGTCTAGAATGTCATTGTATGTGAGGGTGAAAAATCCAGCTCTTTGGTAATTTTCCAGTACCCATGTTGGAGAGTCTCCGGTCGCCTAGTAATTTTCCAGTGCCCATACTATTTCCTTTGGAAGTAGGAAGAAGAAGCAGTATAAGGTTAAACATTAGACATATGTAAACAGAATAAAGGTCGAAACCATATGGAAGTGCAGGAGTGGTCCAACACAGAGTTAAGCATTAGACATAAAGAAACAGAACTACAGTTGAAGTCGGAAGCAAATAATAACAAGCAATAATGTTAGTACATGAATGCATAATTAGGTTATCAAATGCTATAATTGTAAAACATTGCGCTATGAATAGCATTATTAAACATATCAATAGCAATTTGCAAAAAACATATTAATGATTAAGCTATACAAACATAGCAACAACATAGCAAGAGCACAATATGAATGGCAAAAGTGGGATGCAATAACATGTGTGGTAGCCCAAAGCTAGCCCTTGATCATGACAAGGGCTGGGCAATATGGCCTAACAATCTAAAAAAAGAAAACATATGGGCAATTCACATATACATTTCAATTTGAATATTTTCTCTAAATAAGCGTTGTACAATTTAAAGGTAAAATACACTGCATTTCAAACATTCAGCAATAATCAAAGGAATTCAGGGCTTGTGACAGGCTAAATAGAAGCCTTCCACAACCATAAGACCCACTAATAATTTTATGATTTTTTTCTAAATAGCTTTTTGCAATCATCCTGATCTGGCTTTTGAAAATGCACTTTGCAAGTTGAACTAAACTCAGCAAAAAAAGAAACGTCCCTTTTTCAGGACCCTGTCTTTCAGAAATAATTCGTAAAAATCCAAATAACTTCACAGATCATCATTGTAAAAGGTTTAACCCCTGGTCAGGCATCCAGCGAAAAATCCGATCGCCATTAGCATAACAAAAAAAAAAGTGTTTTTATTTTTCTTTAAATATAGGACTATGTTATATCGTTTTATAGATACACCTCTCCTGAATCGAACCACGTTGTCCGATTTAAAAAAGGCTTTACAGCAAAAGCAAAACATTAGATTATGTTAGAGGAGTATATCGTAAAAGTAGCCACATAGCCATTTTCCGACCAACCACATGCATCACAAATAACCAAAAAACAGCTAAATGCAGCACTAACCTTTGACAATCTTCATCAGATGACACTCCTAGGACATCATGTTACACAATACATGCATTCTTTTGTTCGATAACGTTCATATTTATATATAAAAACAGCATTTTACATCGGCGCGTTACGTTGACTAACTATTTTCCCTCAAATGCATCCGGTGAAACAGCGCTACAATTTACTAAATTACTATTCGAAAACATTTTTAAAATGTAATATTGTCCTTCTGTAACCGATGTGAAATGGCTAGTTAGTTAGCGGTGGTGCGCGCTAATAGCGTTTCAATCGGTGACGTCACTCTCTCTGAGACTTGAAGTAGGGTTTCCCCTTGCGTTGCAAGGGCCGCGGCTCTTGTGGCGCGATGGGTAACGTTGTTTCGGTAGGTGTCAGTTGTTGATGTGTGCAAGGGTCCCTGGTTCGAGCCCAGGTTGGGGCGAAGAGAGGGACGGAACCTACACTGTTACATTGATGCTGTTGACCCGGATCATTGGTTGCTGTGGAAAAGGAGGAGGTCAAAGGGGGGGTGAGTGTAACTGATGTGAAATGGCTAGTTAGTTAGCGGTGGTGTGCGCTAATAGCGTTTCAATTGGTGACTTCACTCTCTCTGAGACTTGAAGTAGGGTTTCCCCTTGTGTTGCAAGGGCTGTGGCTCTTGTGGCGCGATGGGTAACGTTGCTTCGGTGGGTGTCAGTTGTTGATGTGTGCAAGGGTCCCTGGTTCGAGCCCGGGTTGGGGCGAAGAGAGGGACGGAACCTACACTGTTAAACTTCTAAGATTTATAGATTAGCATCTCTTGAAAGCACCTGCAATGCCAGATTTAAAAATAACTTTACTGGGTAATCACACTTTGCGATAAAAGGGGATGCGATACTCAGAAAAATAGGCTACCGTTACAGGTCAGCGCCATCTTGGAACAATCGCATATCAAATCTACTCTTGTATACTATTGTCAATAATCCCTTACCTTTGATTATCTTCATCAGAAAGCACTTCCAGGGATCCCAGGTCCACAACAAATGTATTTTCGTTCGAAAAAGTTAATCCTTTACGTCCCAATAGCTTGTTCTTGTTAGCGCGTTCTGAAGGCTGCTCCAAAAGCTCCGTCGGCCGCGGGACTCCTCTTTCAATAAAATGCTTTTTTTTTTTTTTAGGTTCGTTCAAACATGTCAAACGTTGTATAACATAAATCTTTAGGGCCTTTTTCAACCAGAGCTCCAATAAGATTCAAGGGGGACGATTGCATTGTCTTTCTAAACGTTTCGAAAGGGGAGGGTAGCCAGGAGCGCCGGCTTCATAATGGTGATTGCCCTCCTCATGTGACCACATTCCACAGCCTCTCATTCTGTCAGTTTTCACAGTAGGAGACTCAAACCACTTTGTAAAGACTGGGGACATCTAGTGGAAGCAATAGGAAGTGCTCAATGAACCATTGCTCACGGTGGGATTTATAGGCAAAGTGATGAAGTTGAGTCCGCAATTCAGAATTCCACATCCTGTTACGATCGGTCTCGGGGTTTTGACTGCCATATGAGTTCTGTTATACTCACAGACACCATTCAAACATTTTTAGAAACTTTAGGGTGTTTTCTATCCACAAGTATTAATTATATGCATATCCTAGCTTCTGAGTTTGAGTAGGAGGCCGTTTAAAATGGGCACAATTTTTTTTCAAAAATCGCTCCCTATCCTAGGCAACCGTCAAGAGGTTAAACACTGTTTCCCATACTTGTTCAATGAACCACATTCAATGAACATGCACCTGTGGAACGGTCGTTAAGACACTAACAGCTTACAGACGGTAGGCAATTAAGGTCACAGTTATGAAAACTTAGGACACTAAAGAGGCCTTTCTACTGACTCTGGAAAAACACCAAAAGGAAGATGCCCAGGGTCCCTGCTCATCTGCGTGAATGTGCCTTAGGCCTGCTGCAAGGAGGCATGAGGACTGCAGATGTGGCCAAGGCAATAAATTGCAATGCCCGTACTGTGAGATGCCTAAAACAGCACTACAAGAAGACAGGATGGACAGCTGATCGTCCTCGCAGTGGCAGTCCATGTGTAACAACACCTGCACAGGATCGGTACATTCGAACATCACACCTGCGGGACAGATACAGGATGGCAAAAAAACTGCCTGAGTTACACCAGGAACGCACAATCCCTCCATCAGTGCTCAGACTGTCCGCAATAGGCTGAGAGAGGCTGGACTGAGGGCTTGTATGCCTGTTGTAAGGCAGGTCCTCACCAGACATCACCGGCAACAACATCGCCTATGGGAACAACCGCCTGGGCCAGTGACTGGTTGAAAATGTCAGTGAAGACAGTGAAGACCTCGGCCAGCTGCCCAGCACATGCTCTGAGCACACGACCGGGGACGCCATCAGGACCAGCAGCCTTGCATGCATTCACCCTGCTCAGTGCAGAAAACACATCTGCGATCGATGGGGGGGGGGGGGGGGTCGTCTTGGGGGAGCTCAGCTTTGATGGCTGGATCTTTGTTGTCCCTGTTGAAGTGAGCATAGAACCTGTTTAATTCGTTGGCGATGGAGATGTCGCTGGCTCAAGGGTGGCCTGTGTGGCAAACAATCTCCAGTCTGTGTGTTGAAACTGGTGCTGTAGTAATGAGTCTGACCCCTCTGGCCACACTTTGACTTTCCTCACAGATGGTGTTTAATGAGGGGTAAATAATTGGGGAGTAGGAAGAGTGAAAGGTGATCAGACTGTCCCAGGTGGGGGAGGGTAATGGTTTTGTAAGCTTTCGGAATGTTTGTATACATGTGGTCTACTGTATTGTCTCCTCCAGTGGGGCAGTAGACATTTTGGTGGAATTTGGGAAAAACTGTTTAAAGATTTGAGTGGTAACTTTACACATTACCTCATGTTACCTCTGCTATAACATACATAACCCTAAACATTTTGATTGTAACATTATTTATAATCTCACAAAGTTGCCTGTAATTAGTGCCAAAGTCTACTCTAGGAAAAATATTGCAATCCCAGTGTCTTCTTTAAAATGTGTAAAAACTCAAACGGATCACTAGAAAAAGCTCAAACCAAGTTTATTCACCCACTGGGTCATACAGCTGCAAAGACAGCATGATTACACAATCACATATATTTATAACCTCCTACTCCTTACACATCTAGACAGCCAATACATCTCTGTTGCTAGGCAGGAACTTAATTGGTTCCTCTCACTGGTGTAGTCATGGCCCTGCCTGATGCTTGAACCTTTGTGGGTGTGGAAGTGTATGTGTGTGAGATAGGACTGTAGTAAGAGGGTCGTTGTGGTGGCCCCTCTGGCCTCCCTCCCAAGGGTTTCTTTTCACGTCATCTGTTGACTTGACCTCAAGCCAAAGTCCTCGCTCCTCCCTAGTCCCACAGCTGGCCTGTCTTATCAGAAATTAACTATTACCCTTCACCTCCCTCCTTAGAAACATGGAACAGAATATGAACTTTCTGCACTTCCCCTTGTCTCACTCAGTAACTTTCCATACACCAAGTTCCTATCCACCCTTCATTGACCCCAACATATATATTCCTTATACATGTAAGGTAATCAATAAGTTCTAGTATGGTAACATGAATAAGTATATTTCAAGCTAAAATCCAACAGTCCCTCCTTTTTGAATAGTAACTCCATACTGTTCAACATTATAAAGACTTTGAAATGAATACATGATTAATATTCTCAGTTGATTTGTATGTTTATACCTCAGAGACTTATGGCCACTGACTATGTAATCTGCTTCCATGGCATAAAGCCCTGGCCTCAAATTTATAATCACACTATGCATACTCTATCTGCCATTACCCCTCCTGTTGTACAACTGATAATGCCATTTCAGCTGGAGCTTTTGACTTTCTCCTCCTCCTTCGGGTTCCTAAGAGAGTGATAGCAAAAGACTTGAAAAGAAAAAGAAACACAAAATATGACAAGTATTAGTAATGCTTATTTTAAGCTACGCATAGTCATATATGGCAAAAACTGAAGTTTAACATGATTCCCACCCTCCCTTAGCCTGACTCTAGACCTTTGGGATACTGTACCCAAGAAGGCAAAGATATGCTGGCGCTTGACACACTTGCTTTTTTAAACTCTACAATTACAATTGTTTCTTTAACTTCTATGGGCTAGGTGGGACGCTAGCGTCCCACAAGCGGGACACAGCCAGTGAAATATCAGGGCGGCAAATTCAAAAACAACAAAATGTCATAATTCAACTTCCTCAAACATACAACTATTTTACACCATTTTAAAGATACACTTCTCCTTGATGTAACCACATTGTCCGATTTCAAAAAGTCTTTACAGCAAAAACAAAACATTAGATTATGTTAGGAGAGTACATAGACAAAAATAATCACACAGCCATTTTCCAAGCAAGGACAAAACCCAAAACACAGCTAAATGAAGCACTAACCTTTGACGATCTTCATCAGATGACACTCCTAGGACATTATGTTACACAATACCTGTATGTTTTGTTCGATAAAGTTCATATTTATATCCAAAAACAGCATTTTACATTGGCGCGTGATGTTCAGAAAATGTATTCCCACCAAAACGTCCAGTGAATGTGCACATCAATTTACAAAAATACTCATCATAAACATTGACAAAATATATAACAATTATTTTAAGAATTATAGATAGACTATCCCTGGATGCAACCGCTATGTCAGATTTTAAAATAGCTTTACGGAGAAAGCACATTTTTCAATATTCTGAGTACATAGCTCAGCCATCACGGTGAGCTATTCAGACACCCGCCAAGTTCGGGGCAACCTAAACTCAGAATTAGTATTAGAAATATTGTATTACCTTTGCTGATCTTCGTCAGAATGCACTCCCAGGACTCCTACTTCCACAAGAAATGTTGTTTTTGTTCGAAATAATCCATATTTATGTACAAATACCTCCGTTTTGTTCGTGCGGACAGATCACTTATCCAAAGACATAACGCGTGAGCGCGGAACGAGAGACGAAAAGTCAAAATGTTCCATAACCATACTTAGAAGAATGACAAACGCTGTTTAAAATCAATCTTTATGGTATTTTTAATGTAAAATTGCGATAATATTCCAACCGGACAATAGCATATTCATTCAAGAAGAAAAAGAAGGAACGGCGTGCTCGCGTGACCCCGCATATTCAATCCCTTTGTTGCCAGGCAGACCACTCAGTAACTGAGCTCCTATACTCTGCCCAGTGACAGGAGAATGCTCAAACCACTTTCTGAAGGCTTTAGACAACCACTGGAAGCCTTAGGAAGTGCAACGTCACCCCAGACACTGTAGCTTCGATAGAGAATCAAAAGAAGAACTACAATTCTCAGACTTTCCACTTCCTGCTTGGATTTTTCTCATGTTTTTGAGGTTTGTTATACTCATAGACACCATTCAAACAGTTTTAGAAACTTCCGAGTGTTTTATATCCAAATCTACTAATAATATGCATATTCTAGATTCTGGGCCAGAGTAGAAACCTGTTTAAATTGGGTACGTTTTTCATCCGGCCGTGAAAATACTGCCCCCTAGCCCAGACAGGTTAACTCTACAAACAATTGTTCACAATATTAACTCCACTCTAATTGCTCGCGAGGACACCTCTTCCCTTTCGTCAATTCTGTAAAGCTATTTCAGAATAACATGGAATAAAGTGTCTCACGAACTTAAAACCCCTACCTAAGGTTTTCTGAGCTTGCGAGGAGTGTTTGGTCGTGCCAATTTTAATTTGTTACCTTTTAGAATCCATTGCCCTGGCATTTAGCAAAAATTATCCAAACTCAAAATTGGTTCTCCGCCAGCTACCATAAAGAATGAGCCCGGTATTATTACTGGACCTATTGTAAACAGCATGGGTAGTAATTGCATAGCTTTAGATTCTGTCCCTGTTACCCCACTAAATGTAATACTTTTTCCTGTCGCAAATTTAGCCAATTTGATGACCGCACAGATGCAAAATACCCCTATGCGTTACTCCCAACTCCAGACACTTTCAGGAGTGCTTCAGCTCCTGTACCCCGGAATGAGCCGGTGCAGCGGGCTCAGTCTCCAATTTCCTCTATATTAAAGGGATAGTTTGACATTTTGGCAATGAAGACCGTTATCTACTTTCCCAGAGTCGGATGAACAAGAACTGCTAGCATGCTAAGTGTTCCTGCAGATTTCCAGTCATTGAGCTAAGTTTCAAGTTTCAAGAAAAAAGCCATATTCCAAGCAATGTGTTGTGATAATTGCGTTGTTTGCTCCTTAACCTGTTAATTCATTGGCTTTGCGACCGTGATATATAGGCCTTAAGGCTGAGACAATAAGAAGACACAGTGGCAGAATACATTCAACCTTTGTTTTATCATACAACTGGATATCAACCTCTGTCCAGTGAAGTCCACAAAGCGCTGCCTCCACTATTCCAGCACCAATCAACGTAAGCTAAATATGATGTGGCTGTCCATGGTTCTGGTTTCTGTGTGCGTGTGTGTGTGTGTGTGTGTGTGCGTGCGCGTTCACGTAAGTAGAAAAACATGTTGACTCAGCCTACTGGTAGAGAAATGCCAATGCCATCCTCCTCTCTTTCATGTTGACGAAACGGTCTATCACTCTGTCATAGAGTCCACTTTTTATTTTTTGTTGTCCTAGGCTACCTGGCTAAAATGCTTGCTCGCTAGCCTAACTTCCATTCATGGGCAATGTTAGCTAGTAAACATTAGCTTTCTACATCTAGCTACATATTGAACTTCCATCCTCTCAGGCCAGGGGGACAACAATGTATGAATTAATGGTTGGATCAGAATCGCCGTTATAATCATTGGCCAGTACGGAGAATTAAATACAACCACAAGTCCAATTCCCTATCCATGGCTAATTTCGGAAAGTGCCAATTTTAGCTAGCTAGCCACCGGAGGACAACAACACAACGAGATGCAACAATTCGCTCAATGCGATTTGATTAGAGTGACGCCAAAATCCAAGCTGGCTTCCCTTGACACATTTTTTGAGTGTGCCAGGACCATTCACAATTGAGCTCAACTCAGTTTAGCTCAACGCTGATTGGCAAATTTTGTATATTTTTTCTATCAAGGGAGGCCAAATGCTCGCTGGCTTCCCTTGCAATCAATGCTACGGGTGGCAACAATGTCATACTCATTTGGACCAGACATCATCAGATGGCTTACACATAGAGAGACAGATGGGCGCCGTTTCACTCGGTTGGATGCTTTCTCCTGTGAGAGATACATTCAGCCTCTTGCGAATTTAAGGAAAATTATGAAATAGAGAGACAAAAGATAATTTGGCCAATTTTTGGGGGGGAAGCCTGGCTTCCCTTGGCAGCCATGAATACACGCCACTGTGCATATATCCAACAAATTGCCATTACTGTGTTGTTGATGATTCCTTATACATGACTAATTGTATCTTTTTTTATTGTTTCTCTCTTGTTAAAACCACATCTTTATAACTCCATGTATCAAGGCACAAGGCGAGAGCCAGATGCAGACACAGGAGGCAGATGGTTGGAGTCTTACAATGTTTATTAATCCAAAGGGGTAGGCAAGAGAATGGTCGTGGACAGGGAAAAAGGTCAAAACCAGATCAGAGTCCAAGAGGTACAGAGTGGCAGACAGGCTCGTGGTCAAGGCAGGCAGAATGGTCGGGCAGGAGGGTACAGAGTCCAAAAACAGTCAAGGGTCAAAACCGGGAGGACTAGAAAAAGGAGAATAGCAAAAGGAGTACGGGAAAAACACACTGACTTGACTAAACATACAAGACGAACTGGCACAGAGAGACAGGAAACACAGGGATAAATACACTGGGGAAAATAAGCCACACCTGGAGGGGTTGGAGACAATCACAGGAGCAGGTGAAAGAACAGGGCGTGACAACATGTTTAGAACTATTCCCATCATTCTTCTGGCTACTATTGGAATTAAAGTGTTCACAGTGAATGATCGGCTTGCATCGTCATTTGAACCAAAGACACAGGGACTAGGGTCACACTCCCAGCGCATAATGAACATAATATTCTACACATATTGTCTGTCCTGAAGGGCATCAAAGCATGAAGCACTGTCATCAGTTCAAGGTTATTTATATGAATGTGGCAGAGCTGTGGGGACCACAATCTATTATTACTCTTCCCTCGTGTAACTGCTCCCCACCCTGTGTACGCCTCTGTAGTCACCACTTTCCTCAATGACACTAGTCCTAGGGGAGTGCCAGAGAAAAAGATTGAGGGTTTCCTCCAGTCAAGAAAACTCCAGATTCACTTTTCCTGATTTGTTATGTGTTTGTTTTGGGTGGCTGCCATACGTGAAAAGGAAATGGCTGTTAAAGGCATTCTGTCCTAAAGGCTGCGAGGGAGTATGATAGCGTGAGGCCTTGGCAGTGGTATAGCTGTATTGTTCAGTCAGACCACGTAGCCAGTCCTGGCAGCTTATCAAAAGTCTCTCTCTCTCAATCTCTCTCTCTCCTGTCTCCTCCTACCACCTACCACTCCTCCTACCACAGGTTTTTAAAATTTGTTTTACTGTCAGTACATTGTGTGTTTTACATGCCCTGTGTCTACTGGCAAATAATGACTATACCACTAATGTTTCAGTGTACATTCCCTAGTCTCCAACAGATAGAATATAATCGGTCTTTATTCGGACACAATATCCAACCCTTGGGTTGTACTAGGAGTTTAAATAGAAGAAAAAGGAAAATATTGGTGGATATGTTACTCATCATTCCTCCTTCTGATCAGGTGCACTTCATGGTCTCTTTTTCCCTACAGGTGTACACTCTGCCATACACACCAGACTCTGCTGATGCCTGTCGCAACAAAATAGCTGAATACTATAACACACCTAGAAACCTGTGCTGCAGCAAGTGTGCTCCTGGTAAGGGATGATCGTCAACATTAATTAAACTGTTTCCGTACATAATATGAAAGTCAGGATTTCAGGGATAGAAAGATGTACATGTACTGAGATGATTACTGTAAGTTATGCATTATTATAAACTGTGTGGTTCGAGCCCTGAATGCTGATTGGCTGACATCTGTGGTATATCAGACAGTTTGCCATGTGTATGACAAAACATTTATTTTTACTGCTCTAATTACGTTGGTAACCAGTTTATAATAGCAATAAGGCACCTCGGGGGTTGCATGTTGCGTCATGCCTAAGAATAGCCCTTAGCGGTGGTATATTGGCCATATACCACACCCCCCTCATGCCTTATTGCTTAAATGTCATGACAGGGACACGCCGAAAGAATGAATGCAGCACTACCTCAGACACAGTGTGTGAACCATGTCCCAGTGGCCAATACAGTGGGACCTTCAATTACTTCACAAAATGCTTCAGATGTCCCAAGTGTTCAGAAGGTGGGTGGAATATATTGCAGTAAATGATTGGTCATGTTATATACAGTGCCTTCAGAAAGTATTCATACATTTCTCAAACATTAATGACGTTGTACTTGCTCAGACACACATGTTCCCACCGTATCCATAGCCAATGTTGTTTCCATGCCTGTAAGACTCTGCCCTATATGACATCAGAATGTGTTATGTTGTTTCTGTCTGTAGACAGATTTTTTCATTATTTAAAAAATAAAGCATTTGATTCACTAATATATCTTGATTAGATAACTATTCAACGTGTCAATACATGTTAGAATCACATTTGGGAGCGATTACAGCTGTGACTCTTTTTGGGTAACCCGCTGGGCACAGACGTCAATTCAATGTCTTTTCCACGTTGGGTCAAATTAATTCCATAGAAATTACGTGGAAACAACGTTGATTCAACCAGTGTGTACCAGTGGGAAGTTGCTAAGAGTTCTGCACACCTGGTTTGTACAATATTTGTCCATTATTATTTTTACAACTCTTCAAGCTCTTTCAAGTTGGTTGTTAATCATTGCTGGACGGCCATTTTCAACAAGTTGGTTGTTAATCATTGCTGGACGGCCATTTTCAACAAGTTGGTTGTTAACCATTACTGGACGGCCATTTTCAACAAGTTGGTTGTTAATCATTGCTGGACGGCCATTTTCAACAAGTTGGTTGTTAACCATTGCTGGACGGCCATTTTCAACAAGTTGGTTGTTAATCATTGCTGGACGGCCATTTTCAACAAGTTGGTTGTTAATCATTGCTGGACAGCCATTTTCAAATCTTGCCATTGATTTTCAAGCTGATTTAAGTCAAAACTGTAACTAAACCACTTGAGAACATTTGAAGTAACCAATCACATCATCTGTTGGAGACAGACAGGTTGAGTGGCGAATGAAGTGAGCCCCTTGCCTACATAAATGGAGTCACTGGCCCACCAACTGGTCATTTTCGCCTATCTTACCTGCGGAAGTGACAGCTTTCACAAAAGCTCTCAGCACGACTAGATTTCTGGTTTCCTACTAAACCCTTCAAGCGAACAGTGTTGTTAATGCAGCCGAACATCGTACTTCAGCTCCTGTATTGTGGAGTAACCATCCAAAGCGTAATTAATAACTTCACCATGCTCAAAGGGATATTCAGTGTCTGCTTTTTTTTATCCATCTACCAATAGGTGCCCTTCTTTGCTGGGCATTGGAAAACCTCCCTGGTCTTTGATGTTGAATCTGTTCTTAAAATTCACTACCTGACTGAGGGACCTTACAAATAATTGTATGTGTGGGGTACAGATATGGGGTAGTCATTCAAAAATCATGTTAACCACTATTATTGCACATAGAGGGAGTCCATGCAACTTATTATACAACTTGTTAAGCACAAAGGGGTTGAATACTTATTTACTCAAAACATTTAACCTGTTTAGGATAGGGGGCAGTATTTTCACGGCCGGATAAAAAACGTACCCGATTTAATCTGGTTATTACTCCTGCCCAGAAACTAGAATATGCATATAATTATTTGATTTGGATAGAAAACACCCTAAAGTTTCTAAAACTGTTTGAATGGTGTCTGTGAGTATAACAGAACCCATATGGCAGGCCAAAACCTGTGAAGATTCTATATGGGAAGTGCCCTGTCTGACCATTTTTTGGCCTTTTGTAGCCTCTTTATCGAAAATACAGGATCTCTGCTGTAACGTGACATTTTCTAAGGCTCCCATAGGCTCTCAGAAGGCACCAGAACGTGGACGAAAAACAGTAGGGGTTTTGGAAAGTGGTCGTTCTGAGAACAGTGACACGGGTGTGCACGTGCATGTGAAGACCCAATTTTCTACTTTCAGTGTCTGAACGGATACAACGTCTCCCGGTTGGAATATTATCGCTATTTTATCGCATAAAAATTGATTTTAAACAGCGTTTGACATGCTTCGAAGTACGGTAATGGAATATTTTGAAATTTTTTGTCACGATACGCGCCGGCGCGTCACCCTTCGGATAGTGTCTTGAACGCAAGAACAAAATGCAGCTATTTGGATATAACTATGGATTATTTGGAACCAAAACAACATTGGGTGTTGAAGTAGAAGTCCTGGGAGTGCATTCTGACGAAGAACAGCAAAGGTAATCCAATTTTTCTTATAGTAAATCTGAGTTTGGTGAGTGCCAAACTTGGTGGGTGTCAAAATAGCTAGACGGGCTATCTACTCAGAATATTGCAAAATGTGCTTTCACCGAAAAGCTATTTTAAAATCGGACACCGCGATTGCATAAAGGAGTTCTGTATCTATAATTCTTAAAATAATTGTTATGTTTTTTGTGAACGTTTATTGTGAGTAATTTAGTAAATTCACCGGAACAAAACATGCTAATGTAAAAAGCTGTTTTTTGATATAAATATGAACTTGATTGAACAAAACATGCATGTATTGTATAACATAATGTCCTAGGAGTGTCATCTGATGAAGATCATCAAAGGTTAGTGCTGCATTTAGCTGTGGTTTTGGTTTTTGTGACATTATATGCTAGCTTGAAAAATGGGTGTGTGATTATTTCTGTCTGGGTACTCTCCTGACATAATCTAATGTTTTGCTTTCGTTGTAAAGCCTTTTTGAAATCGGACAATGTGGTTAGATAAAGGAGAGTCTTGTCTTTAAAATGGTGTAAAATAGTCATATGTTTGAAAAATGGAAGTTTTTGCATTTTTTAGGTATTTGTAATTCGCGCCACGCTCTACCATTGGATATTGGTGAGGCGTTCCGCTAGCGGAACATCTAGATGTAAGAGGTGTTTATTTTTTATTAATTTGTAAAAATGTCTGTATACTTTCTGAAGGCACTGTAGCAGTGATTTAGATTTGTTGTATTTATTCCTTTGTGTGTGTGTGTGTGCGTGCGTACGTGTGTGTGTGTGTGTGTGTGTGTGTGTGTGTGTGAGTTGATACATCTAATCTGTAATGAGCATCTTATTTGTTTATGTGAGAAGACAAAGGCCTGCAGTATGCCCAGAATTGCTCCAGCACCACCAAAACCCAGTGTATGTGCCAGACTGGGATGTTCTGCATACTGGAACAACACCCAAACTGTAAGGAGTGTGTCAGTTATACACACTGCCAGCCTGGCCATGGTGTTGCCATAGAAGGTACTATAGCTAGACAGGAGTTCGACCTGACAGTATTTCTCACAAATTCAACATGTTTCTGCCCTCATTAAAAATTATACTGAAAGTTGAAAGTTTGAATATGACTTTTCACTGTAAATGTGTTAGTGTTGGTGAATGTTTCAGGGACAACAGATTCAGATGTGAACTGTGCACCATGCCCTGATGGAACCTTCTCTGACCAGCACTCCTACACCCAGACCTGCCAGCACCACACAGAGTAAGTGACACACACACACACACACACACACACACACACACACACACACACACACACACACACACACACACACACACACACACACACACACACACACACACACACACACACACACACACACACACACACACACACACACACACACACACAAACTTTATTATGTTCATACAATGACACTGTATCCTCAGCTGTGTGTCGCAGAGAAGGGGTGTACTGACTTATGGTAACACCACGTCAAATGCGGTGTGTGGACCTAAGGTTAGACCACCAACCAGCCCACCGACCACAATTCCGACCTCTGGTACAGGGCATACCACACCAAGTCTACAGAGCCTGCATACAGAGGGCAAATCACCAGGCTTTGACCTTCGTATAGGTAAATATAGGCAGCTAAATACAGATGTAGGATCTTAAATTGAGAAAGTTTGCTACAACAAGAAAATAATCCTGCAGCAAGAGGAAATGTGAATTATTATGTGGATTACAATTCATGGAAATATTTTGTAGGGGTTGATACATTTTTTGTTATGGAAAATCAAGTCTGACATTTTAAAGTGGAAATGACAAACTTTAGAAGTTTTTTTAAACCTTGAATACATTACGTTTGCATTTCGTGCTGTGCATGAGAATTCTCAGCAAAAAAAGAGTGATCAAATTAAGATTCTACAACTGTACAGCAGTCCATGTGTCAGAGATATGAAGTTGTTGAACCACACAGGATTTTTTAATTTCTTTGCCTCCATCTCTCCTATGTACGGAAACCGCTTTGTTGTACCTCTGCTCCTGTGTCTATTAGTTTCAGGTGCTATCGGAGGTGTTATCGGAGGTGTTATCCTGCTGCTGATCATAGGCACAATCATTTACAAGAAAGGTAAAGCATTAGAGATTAAGCACTTGATTAGGGTAATAACAATATAATTGACCGACTGTAAGGATGGATATGCATATACCAACATTTTAGTGTAGGTTTACTATGTTCTCTTACAGTCTTCACAGGGTCCAGGCTTGTATCTTCTACAGAAGATAGAAATGGAAATTGTGAGGCCATTAAAGTGAGTTTTTTTGTTGCCATTTGACCTAAGTAAAGCATATGTTGGAGACAAGAACATTTCAACAGCTTCAACTCAATCTTAAACATCTCTCTCTCTCTCTCTCTCTCTCTCTCAGTTTGATAGTGACGGACCAATGGTTCTTCAGAACAGTTCATTCATTACCAGCTATCAGGAACAGCAGCAATGTTTGCTGGGAAAGGGAAACTGCAGCAATCCCAGTCAGGCAGAGAACCAGCAGGATACAAGAAGGACCTGGGTGTCAGGGTGCTCCAACAGCCTGGAGGGCCTGTCAATAGGCCCCCTCCAGTCCACTCCTCCACAGCCCAGCACCCAGCCCAGCCCTCAACCCACCAGCCCCCAGCCTACCAGTCCCCTGCCATCTAGTCCCCTAGTTAATGTCAACATCACTGTTAACTACCCTGTGGCCATAGGAAATGGGTCATGCCCCACACCTACCAGCACCCACATAGACTCATCCCAGGCTGACCCTGAGCTCCCTCTATCAAGGGAGGAGGAGGTGTATGTGAACATGCCACAGCAAGAGGGCGGAAAAGAGGCACTTACGGCAATACAGGAGAGTGGAAATGATGTTTGAGGACTGGCAGCAAATAGGACAGCACCAGACAATAGATTTGTTTTAATTATGTTTTTTTTCACGCTGGTTGTTGTCTCTATTTTTATATGAATGCTACTACTGTTGCTGACTGAATTGGTGGAGAGAGACTGCACAGAATGACTGTTCATGTGTCTTAGGCATGGACTTGTCATAACGTGCTGTGCTGGAAAGCCTTGAGCACCTGAATAGATTGTCAATGACTGTTCAAAGAATGATTGATATGTGAATAATGTATGTAATTACTGTGAATGTTGTAAATATACAATATAAACAAATATAAACGCAGCATGCAACAATTTCAAAGATTTTACTGAGTTACATTTTATAGAAGGAAATCAGTCAGTTGGAATAAATTAATTAGGCCTTAATCTATTGATTTCATGACTTGGCAGGGGCACAGCCATGGGTGGGCATGGGAGGGCATAGGCCCACCCACTTGGGAGCCAGGCCCAGCCAATCAGAATGAGTTTTCCCCCACAAAATGTCACACCCTGATCTGTTTCACCTGTCTTTGTGCTTGTCTCAACCCCCCTCCAGGTGTCGCCCATCTTCCCCATTATCCCCAGTGTATTTATACCTGTGTTCTCTGTCTGTTGCCAGTTCGTCTTGTCAAGCATACCAGCATGTTTTTCCGTGCTCCTGTTTTTCCTAGTCTCTGTTTTCTAGCCCTCCCGGTTCCGACCTGTTCTGCCTTCCCTGACACTGAGCCCGCCTGCCTGACCATTCAGCCTGCCCTGACCTCGAGCCTGCCTGACTCCCTGTACCTTTTGGACTCTGACCTGGTTAATGAACTTCTGCCTGTCCTCGACCTGCCTATTGCCCGCCCCTTGTATTTTAATAAATATTAGAGACTCAAACCATCTGCCTCCTGTGTCTGCATCTGGGTCTCGCCCTGTGTCGTTATACAAAAGGGCTTTATTACAGACAGAAATACTCCTCAGTTTCATCAGCTGTCCGGGCGGCTGGTCTCAGACGATCCTAATACAACAGGTGTAGACCTTACAGTGAAATGCTTCCTTAAGCCCTAAACTCAATTTTCTTAAAACTGCATTGTTGGTTAAGAAAATCTTTACTAAATAAGCTAAAGTAAAAACAAAAGTCCCACAATAAAATAACAATAATGAGGCTATATAGAGGGGGTACCGGTACTGAGTCAATGTGTGGGGTTACAGGTTAGTCGAGATAATTTGTACATGTAGGTAGGGGTAAAGTGACTATGCATAGATAATAAACAGCAAGTAGCAGCAGTGCAAAAACAAAGGGTGGGGTCAATGCAAATAGTCCAGGTGGCCATTTGATTAACTGTTCAGCAGTCTTATGGCTTGGGGGTAGAAGCTGTTAAGGAGCCTTTTGGACATAGACTTGGCGCTCCGGTACTGCTTTCCGTGCGGTAGCAGAGAAAACATTCTATGACTTGGGTGACTGGAGTCTTTGACAAGATTCTCTGGTCTGAGGAAACCAAGATTGAACTCTTTGGCCTGAATGCCTACGGTGAAGCATGGTGGTGGCAACATCATGCAGTGGGGATGTTTTTCAGACTAGTCAGGATTGAGGCAGAGTACAGAGAGATCCTTGATGAAAACCTGCTCCAGAGTGCTCTGGACCTCAGACTGGGGTGAAGGTTCACCTTCCAACAGGACAACGACCCTAAGCACAAAGCCAAGATAACGCAGAAGTGACTTAGGGACAAGTCTCTCAATGTCCTTGAGTGGCCCAGCCAGAGCCCGGACTTGAACCCGATCGAACATCTCTGGAGAGACCTGAAAATAGCTGTAAAGTGATGCTCCCAATCCAACCTGACAGAGCTTAAGAGGATCTGCAGAGAATAATAGGAGTAACTCCCCAAATACAGGTGCGCTAAGCCTGTAGCGACATACCCAAGAAGACTTGAGGCTGTAATCGCTGCCAAAGGTGCTTCAACAAAGTACTGAGTAAAGGGTCTGAATACTTATGTTAGTGTGATATTTCAGTTATTGTATTTTTAATACATTAGAAAAAAATTCTATAAACCTGTTTTTGCTTTGTCATTATGGGGTATTGTGTATACATTTAATCAGTTTTAGCATCAGGCTGTAACGTAACAAAATCTGGAAAAAGTCAAGGGGGCTGAATATTTTCCCGAAGGCACTGTATACATAAGAATTCAGAATACTTTCCGAATGCACTGCAGGAAGCTTGGCCCCAATGATGTACTGGGCCATACGCACTACCCTCTGTAGCGCCTTATGATCGGATGCCTAGTAGTTGCCACTCCAGGCGGTGATGCAACCAGTCAGGATGCTCTTGATGGTGCAGCTGTAGAACTTTTTGAAGGTCTGAGGACCCATGCCTAATTTTTTCAGTCTCCTGTGGAGGAAAAGGCGTTGTCGTGCCATCTTCACAACTTTCTTGCTGTGTTTGGACCATGACAGTTTGTTAGTGATGTGGACACCAAGGAACTTAACTCTCGACCCGCTCCACCACAGCCCCATCAATGTGAATGGGGGTGTGTTCGGCCCTCCTTTTCCTGTAGTCCACAATCATCTCCTTTGTCTTGATCACATTGAGAGAGAGGTTGTTGTCCTGGCACCACACTGCCAGGTCTCTGACCTCCTCCCTATAGGCGGTCTTATCGTTGTCAGTAATCAGGCCTACCACTGTTGTGTCGTCAGCACACTTAATGATGGTGTATTAGTCATGAACAGGGTGTGCAGGAGGGGACTAAGCATGAACCCTTGAGGGGCCCCCGTGTTGAGGATCAGTGTGTTGCCTACCTTTACCACCTGGGGGCGGTCCATCAGGAAGTCCAGGATCCATTTGCAGAGGGAGGTGTTTAGTCCCAGGGTCCTTAGCTTAGTGATGAGCTTTATGGGCACTATGGTGTTGAATACTGAGCTGTAGTTTATGGACAGCATTCTCACATCGGTGTTCCTTTTGTCCAGGTGGGAAAGGGCAGTGTGGAGTGCAATTGAGATTGCATCATCTGTGGATCTGTTGGGGTGATATTCAAATTGGAGTGGGTCTAGGGCTTCAGGTATGATGGTGTTGATGTGAGCCATGACCACCCTTTCAAAGCACTTCATGGCTTCCGACGTGAGTGAGTGCTATGGGGCTGTAGTAATTTAGGCAGGTTACCTTCGCTTTCTTGGACACAGGAACTATGGTGGTCTGCTTAAAACATGTAGGTTTTACAGACTCGGTCAGGGACAGTTTGAAAATGTCAGTGAAGACACTTGCCAGTTGGTCCACGTATGCTCTGAGTACACGTCCTGGTAATTCGTCTGGCCCACGGCCTTGTGAATGTTGACCTGTTTAAATTTCTTGCTCACATCGGCTACGGAGAGCGTGATCACAAAGTTGTCAGGAACAGCTGGTGCTCTTATGCATGCTTCAATGCTGCTTGCCTCAAAGCAAGCATAAAAGTAATTTAGCCTGTCTGCTAAGGTTGCATCACTGGGTAGCTCGCGGCTGGGTTTCCCTTTGTAGTCCATAATAGTTTTCAAGCCATGCCACATCCGACGAGCGTCAGAGCCGGTGTAGTAGGATTCAATCGTAGTCCTGTATTGACGTTTTGCTTGTTTTATGGTTCCTCTGAGGGCATAGCGGGATTTCTTATAAGCGTCCGGAATAGTGTCCCGCTCCTTGAAAGCGGCAGCTGTGGCCTTTAGCTCAGTGCGGATGTTGCCTGTAATCCATGGCTAATGGTTGGGGTATGTACGTACGGTCACTGTGGGGATGACGTCGTCGATGCACTTATCTATGAAGCCAATGACTGAGGTGGTATACTCCTCAATGCCATTGGATGAATCCCGGAACATATTTCAGTCTGTGCTAACAAAACAGTCCTGTAGCGTAGCATCCGCGTCATCTGACCACTTCCGTATTGAGTGAGTCACTGGTACTTCCTGCTTTAGTTTTTGCTTCTAAGCAGAAATCAGGAGGATAGAGTTAGGGTCAGATTTGCCAAATGGAGGGCGAGGGAGAGCTTTGTACGCGTGTGTGGAGTAAAAGTGGTCTAGCGTTTTTTTACCCATGTGACATGCTGGTAGAAATTAGGTTAAACGGAGTTAAGTTTGCCTGCATTAAAGTCACTGGCCACTAGTAGCGCCGCTTCTGGATGAGCATTTTCTTGTTTGCTTATGGCCATATAGAGCTCGTTGAGTGTGGTCTTACTGCCAGCGTCAGTTTGTGGTGGTAAATAGAAGGCTACGAAAAATATAGATAGTGTGGTTTACAGCTTATCATGAGGTACTCTACCTCAGGCGAGCAATACCTCGAGACTACCTTAATATTAGACATCACGCACCAGCTGTTATTGACAAATAGACACCCCCCCACCCCTCGTCTTACCGGATGTAGCTGTTCTGTCCTGCCGATGCACGGAAATCCCAGCCAACTGTAATGCGATGCTACTGGCGGCAGAGAAGTCAGGCGCAGGAGAGCGGAAACTGATTTACAATGGTTGTGTTTAATAACCATAAACCACCGTCAACAGAATAATACAATAAATGGGTCAAACAAAACCCAGTAACTACCAGCATACCGTGCACAAGCACTACAACAAACAATTACGGACAAGGACATGGGGGGGGGAACAGAGGGTTAAATACACAACATGTTAATGGAATTGGAACCAGGTGTGATGGAAGACAAGACAAAACCAATGGAAAATGGATCGGCGATGGCTTTTGCATGAGTTTTGCTACCACATTCCCCAGCTCTGTTCCTCACTGCTGCATTGATTGTTGTTTGTCATTGTGTATCTGTGGGCTGATGCTGTTTCTGTCTTGCTCTTTGTCTGTTCCTAATTAAATGTAAACTCCCCTACCTACTTCTCGTCTCCAGGGTCGGTCCGTACAGAATGCAGCAGCCATTATACGAAGCATCGGGGAGTGCTGACGTCCCGGTTGGGGGATGACGTCGGGTCCGGGGCCCGACACTAATGAAACCGGGGGTACCTAAGCCCGCTTGTCGGGCTGTCACACCCTAGCTGGCTCGAGACGTTTCTTCACCCGGTTGGCTCGGAAGGCGCCCATCCCACGTCAGACCTCAACCGGATCGTCAGGTTTTTACACCTCCGCCAGATCATCGGGCTCCCACGCCTCAGTGGGATCGACAGGCCTTCATGCCTCAGCCGGATCGTTGGGCTCCTATGCCTCAGCCGGCACGCCAGGCTCTCACGCCTCTGCCGGTTTGTCGGGGTTTCACGCCCAGCCGGCTTGTCCAACGCCCGTTAGGCTCGCCCAGGTGGGATGCCGGGTGGTGCCCCTAGGGGGGGGTACTGTCACGCCTGCTTCCGCACTTCCCCCTGGCGCTCGAGGGCGCCAGGCTCCCCAGCATTGCGCACTCCTGCCACTATCATTACGCACACCTGCCTTCCCCCCGTCATGCGCATCAGCGATTATTGGACTCAAATGGACTCAGTCACCTGTTTATTACCTCCCATATACTTGTCAGTTCCCTAGCTCTGTTCCTCACTGCTGCATTGATTGTCGTTTGTCATTGTGTATCCGTGGGCTGACGGTGTTTCTGTCTTGCTCTTTGTCTGTTCCTAATTAAATGTCAACTCCCCGTACCTGCTTCTCGTCTCCGGCGTCGGTCCTTACACATATACTGTTAGAGAAAAACATGATTCAACTTTCCAGTGTAAGGGTTCTTTGTTGATATTTTGAGAAACTTAAATGATGGACTAAATTAAACTGCTTTTCCCCCTTCCTGTTTTATCATGTGCATTTTCTCTCTGTAAACAAGAAGCAATTGATTGGTTACAGATTATTAGTAATACATACTGGTACCCTGTGTATACAGCCAAGTTATCGTTATTCATTGTGTATTTATTTGTCAGTAACTATATTATGATTTATATGGAATTATTAGAGTTGCCTACACAGGAAAAATAATGTTGATTGACGCTCCAAGGAAATCCCTGTCCTCTCCCCACTGATGTTCAACCAAATCGCTTGAACGTTTGCTACGTTGAGGAACGGTTTGTATTGAACGACACCTTTCCCCAAAACGTTCTTGTACTTTCTTGAACAGACTTTGCTCCCGTTTGGTGGGTGTGCCGGGGTGGGGTTGAAGCAATGAGTGACGTATTTAAAGGACAGCTGTGCATTTTGAACCCACAACCCAACCCCACCCCGTTTTTCAATTTGTTGTCCAATAGAGCACCATTTCCGTCCAATTGAACATTACCTAAAGTTTTTATGTACTGCACGCAGCCCAGCAGAATCAACTTTGATAGTTTCCGGTTAAAAATCATCATCAAAAAAGCTTTCTAACCAACCAAGTACAGTCAAGATCACAATTCTTTCTATATGCAATCATATAGATAACAACATAACATGGTAAACATTTAAAACATTTGTTTGGCATTTGAATCGCACATAGGTTGAATGTATAAAGATAGATAGAACAAAAGGACTCATCTTTGTATCTGTGCTATTATAGCGTCTGTGACAGCCTGGGCAGCCCCATTGAGGTAATCTCCATTTTGAAGTAGTACATTTTATTTTTCACGATCATCTGATCCCTCCTGATGACCTGGTTGGACATGACTCCGCCAGGTTCACCAGAAGGGATCTGGCAATGAACTTGGAAGTGGTGGAAGCCCTCAATGGCACTGTCCATGCTAATACGGCCTTTTAGTCACTAGAGGCCTCTATCATTCTCTATGGTTGCATCTATGGTTCTGTACCTCCTACAGAAAACAATTTAGTGCTAAGGTGCGTTCAGAGCGCTTGAACGTTTGCTACATTGCGGAACGGTTTGTACTGAATGATACCTTTTCCCTGAAACCTTCTTGTACATTCTTGAACAGACTTTGAGCTGCATTTTCTCCCGTTTGGTGGGTGTGGCTTGAAGCAATGAGTGACGTATTTAAAGGGTAGTGGCCATGCCGACAATGAGGAAGTTCTATTACGCTGGCGCAGGTTGAACTGGGCAATGGCCCGTCATGTCATCAGGCAAAAGCGGGGAGGGGGGAGCTCCTTCCTCAAATAAAACAGTAATTATGTTGTCAACAAGGCAGCATGGTGCATCGTCCAAAAATATATCTCTTTTCCATAAAATGTTTCAAACTAGTTTTAATTGGGAAGGATAAAGCTTTTTTTATTAAAAGCTTTCACTAGTTCATGTGAAAACACAGAATCTGTCACGACAAGAAGTCGGTCCCTCTCCTTGTTCGGCAGTGTTTGGCGGTCGACGTCACCGACCTTCTAGCCATCACTGATCCATTTTTAATTTTCCATTGGTTTTGTCTTGTCTTCCTTCACACCTGGTTTCAATCCCATCAATTACATGTTGTGTATTTAACCCTCTGTTTCCCCTCATGTCCTTGTTGGAGATTGTTTGATTTATTATTTTGTAATTTTGGTTTTGGAGTTTTGTGAAGCACTGATTAAACAACTCCATTTATACCAAGTTCGATTCTCCTGCGCCTGACTTCCCTGCCACCAACACGCACCCAGAATCCTCCTAACTCCACGTGCTTATTTACGTCACTTTTGTTTTGAGCCAACTTGGTTGTCGACCAGGCCGGGGGCACCTGGCTCACACTTCGGAGGCAGCCCGGTTCCAAAATGAACATAATTTATTACATTTTTACATTTTTATTTCACCTTTATTTAACCAGGTAAGCTAGTTGAGAACAAGTTCTCATTTACAACTGCGACTTGGCCAAGATAAAGCAAAGCAGTGCGACACAAACAACAGCACAGAGTTACACATGGAATAAACAAGCGTACTGTCAATAACACAACAGAAAAAAAGAAAGTCTATATACAGTGTGTGCAAATGGCGTGAGGAGGTAAGACAATAAATAGGCCATAATAATGAAGCAATTACACCTTAGCAAATTAACACTGGAGTGATATATTGTGCAGATGATGATGTGCAAGCAGAAACACTGCTGTGCAAAAGAGCAGAAAAGTAAATAAAAACAAAATGGGGATAAGGTAGGTAGATTAGATGGGCTATTTACAGATGGGCAATGTACAGATGCAGCGATTGGCTAGCTGCTCAGATAGCTGATGTTTAAAGTTAGTGAGGGAAATATAAGTCTCCAGCTACAGCGATTTCTGCAATTCGTTCCAGTCATTGGCAGCAGAGAACTGGAAGGAAAGGCGGCCAAAGGAGGTGTTGGCTTTGAGATATACCTGCTGGAGCGCGTGCTACGGGTGGGTGTTGTTATCGTGACCAGTGAGCTGAGATAAGGCGGAGCTTTGACTAGCATAGACTTATAGATGACCTGGAGCCAGTGGGTCTGGCGATGAATAGGTAGCGAGGGCCAGCCGACGAGAGCATATAGGTCGCAGTGGTGGGTGGCATATGGGGCTTTGGTGACAAAAAGGATGGCACTGTGATAGACTGCATCCAGTTTGCTAAGTAGAGTGTTGGAGGCTATTTTGTAAATGACATCGCCAAAGTCGAGGATCAGTAGGATAGTCAGTTTTACGAGGGTATGTTTAGCGGCATGAGTTAAGGAGGCTCTGGAAGGAGAGTTTACAGTCTAGCCAGACACCTAGGTATTTGTAGTTGTCTACATATTCTAAGTCAGAACCGTCCAGAGTAGTGATGCTAGTTGGGCGGGCGGGTGCGGGCAGCGAACGGTTGAAAAGCATGCATTTGGTTTTACTAGCATTTAAGAGCAGTTGGAGGCCACAGAAGGAGTGTTGTATGGCATTGAAGCTCGTTTGGAGGTTTGTTAACACAGTGTCCAAAGAAGGGCCAGATGTATACAGAATGGTGTCGTCTGAGTAGAGGTGGATCAGGGAATCTCCCTCAGCAAGAGCGACATCGTTGATATATACAGAGAAAAGAGTCGGCCCGAGAATTTAACCTTGTGGTACCCCCATAGAGACTGTCAGAGACAATAGGCCCTCTGATTTGACACACTGAACTCTGTCTGAGAAGTAGTTGGTGAACCAGGCGAGGCAGTCATTTGAGAAACCAAGGCTGTTGAGTCTGCCGATAAGAATACGGTGATTGACACAGTCGAAAGCCATGGCCAGGTCGATGAAGATGGCTGCGCAGTACTGTCTTTTATTGATGGTGGTTATGATATCGTTTAGTACCTTGAGCATGGCTGAGGTGCACCCGTGACTAGCTCGGAAACCGGATTGCACAGCGGAGAAGTTACGATGGGATTCGAAATGGTCAGTGATCTGTTTATTAACTTGGCTTTCGAAGACTTTAGAAGGGCAGGGCAGGATGGATATAGGTCTATAACAGTTTGGGTCTAGAGTGTCACCCCCTTTGAAGAGGGGGATGACCGCGGCAGCTTTCCAATCTTTAGGGATCTCGGATGATACGAAAGAGAGGTTGAACAGACTGGTAATAGGGGTTGCAACAATGGCGGCGGATCATTTTAGAAAGAGAAGGTTCAGGTTGTCTATCCCAGCTGATTTGTACGGGTCCAGGTTTTGCAGCTCTTTCAGAACATCTGCTATCTGGATTTGGGTGAAGGAAAAACTGGGGAGGCTTGGGCAAATAGCTGCAGGGGGTGCGGAGCTGTTGGCGTGAGTTGGGGTAGCCAGGAGGAAAGCATGGCCAGCCGTAGAGAAATGCTTATTGAAATTCTCGATTATCGTGGATTTATCGGTGGTGACAGTGTTTCTTAGCCTCAGTGCAGTGGGCAGCTGGGAGGAGGTGCTCTTATTCTCCATGGACTTTACAGTGTCCCAAAACCTTTTGGAGTTAGAGGTACAGGATGCAAATTTCTGTTTGAAAAAGCTAGCCTTTGCTTTCCTGACTGACTGCATGTATTGGTTCCTGACTTCCCTGAACAGTTGCATATCGCGGGGACTATTCGATGCTAGTGCAGTCCGCCACAGGATGTTTTTGTGCTGGTTGAGGGCAGTCAGGTCTGGAGTGAATTAGTTCTACATTTTTTGAATGGGGCATGCTTATTTAAGATGGTGAGGAAATTACTTTTAAAGAACGACCAGGCATCCTCGACTGACGGGATGAGGTCAATATCCTTCCAGGATACCTGGCCCAGGTTGATTAGAAAGGCCTGCTCGCAGAAGTGTTTTAGGGAGCGTTAGACAGTGATGAGGGGTGATCGTTTGACCGCGGACCCATAGCGGATGCAGGCAGTGATCGCTGAGATCCTGATTGAAAACAGCAGAGGTGTATTTGGAGGGCAAGTTGGTCAGGATAATATCTATGAGGGTGCCCATGTTTACGGGTTTAGGGTTGTACCTGGTGGTTTCCTTGATAATTTGTGTGAGATTGAAGGCATCTAGCTTAGATTGTAGGACTGCTGGGGTGTTAAGCATATCCCAGTTTAGGTCACCTAACATAACAAAATCTGATGATAGATGGGGGGCAATCAATTCACATATGGTGTCCAGGGCACAGCTGGGAGCTGAGGGAGGTCTATGACAGGCGGCAACAGTGAGAGACTTATTTCTGGAGAGATTCATTTTTTAGATTAGAAGCTTGAACTGTTTGGGCATAGACCTGGAAAGTATGACAGAACTTTGCAGGATATCTCTGCAGTAGATTGCCACTCCTCCCCCTTGACGGAAAATGTTGTAGTTGGGGATGGAAATCTCTAAATTTTTGGCGGCCTTCCTAAGCCAGGATTCAGACACGGCAAGGACATCAGGGTTGGCGGAATGTGCTAAAGCAGTGAGTAAAACAAACTTAGGGAGGAGGCTTCTGATGTTAACATGCATGAAACCAAGGCTTTTTCGGTTACAGAAGTCAACAAATGAGAGTGCCTGGGGACACGCAGGGCCTGGGTTAACTTCCACATCACCCGATGAACAGAGGAGGAGTTGGATGAGGGTACGGCTAAAGGCTATCAAAACTGGTTGTCTAGTGCGTTGGGGAAAGTTATTGTTGTTGTTGTTGTCTTACCCGTTGTTGTCTTAGCTAGCTCTTCCAATCAACACCTGTGATTGACATTTGAGAGAGACATAAAGCGAGGCAGAAAGCAATCACAGGTGTTGATTGGTAGAGCTAGCTAAGACAACAACGGGTAAGACAACAACAGCTAATCAGCTAAGGAGCAGATTTCTGGGCGTGGTAGAATAGATTCAGGGCATAATGTACAGACAGGGGTATGGTGGGGTGCGTTTACAGTGGAGGAAAACCCAGTCACTGGGTTGACTATGATATATGATGAACAGAGAGTAGCAGTGGCGTAAAAGCGGGGTTGGCGGGTGGTGGGTGGCGGGACACAATGCAGATAGTCCGGCTAGCCAATGTGCGGGAGCACTGGTTGGTCAGCCCAATTGAGGTAGTATGTACATGAATGTATAGTTAAAGTGACTATGCATATGTGATAAACAGAGAGTAGCAGCAGCGTAAAAAGAGGGGTTGGGGGGTTGAGGGGGGCACACAATGCAAATAGTTCGGGTAGCCATTTGATTACCTGTTCAGGAGTCTTATGGCTTGTGGGTTGAGAAGACTTTTTGTCCTAGACTTGGTACTCCGGTACCGCTTGCCATGCGGTAGTAGAGAGAACAGTCTATGACTGGGGTGGCTGGGGTCTTTGACAATTAGGGCCCTCCTCTGACACCGCCTGGTGTAGAGGCCCTAGATGGCAGGCAACTTAGCCCCAGTGATGTACTGGTCCGTACGCACTACCCTCTGTAGTGCCTTGCGGTCAGAGGCCGAGCAATTGCCGTACTAGGCAGTGATGCAACCAGTCAGGATGCTCTCAATGTTGCAGCTGTAGAACCTTTTGAGGATCTGAGGACCCATGCCAAATCTTTTTAGTTTCCTGAGGGGGAATAGGCTTTGTCGTGCCCTCTTCACGACTGTCTTGGTGTGTTTGGACCATTCTAGTTTGTTGTTGATGTGGACACCAAGGAACTTGAAGCTCTCAACCTACTCCACTACAGCCCCGTTGATGAGAATGGGGGTGTGCTCGGTCCTCCTTTTCCTGTAGTCCACAATCATCTCCTTATTCTTGGTTACGTTGAGGGATAGGTTGTTATTCTGGCACCACCCGGCCAGGTCTCTGACCTCCTCCCTATAGGCTGTCTCGTCATTGTCGGTGATCAGGCCTACCACTGTTGTGTCGTCTGCAAACTTAAGGATGGTGCTGGAGTCGTGCCTGGCCATGCAGTCGTGGGTGAACAGGGAGTACAGGAGGGGACTGAGCACGCACCCCTGAGGAGCTCCAGTGTTGAGGATCAGCGTGGCAGATGTGTTGCTACCTACCCTCACCACCTGGGGGCGGCCCGTCAGGAAGTCCAGGATCCAGTTGCAGAGGGAGGTGTTTAGTCCCAGGATCCTTAGCTTAGTGATGAGCTTTGAGGGTACTATGGTGTTGAACGCTGAGCTGTAGTCAATGAATAGCATTCTCACTTGAATAGCATTCTCACCTTTTGTCCAGGTGGGAAAGGGCAGTTAGGAGTGCATTAGAGATTGCATCATCTGTGGATCTGTTTGGGCGATATGCAAATTGGAGTGGGTCTAGGGTTTCTGGAATAATGGTGTTGATGTGAGCCATTACCAACCTTTCAAAGCACTTCATGGCTACGGACGTGAGTGCTAAGAGTCTGTAGTCATTTAGGCAGGTTGCCTTTGTGTTCTTGGGCACAGGGACTATGGTGGTCTGCTTGAAACATGTTGGTATTACAGACTCAATCAGGGACATGTTGAAAATGTCAGTGAAGACACCTGCCAGTTGGTCAGCACATGCCCGGAGCACACGTCCTGGTAATCTGTCTGGCCCCGCAGCCTTGTGTATGTTGACCTGTTTGAAAGTCTTACTCACGTCGGCTATGGAGAGCGTGATCACACAGTCTTCCGGAACAGCTGATGCTCTCATGCATGCCTCAGTGTTGCTTTCCTCGAAGCGAGCATAGAAGTGATTTAGCTCGTCTGGTAGGCTCGTGTCACTGGGCAGTTCGCAGCTGTGCTTCCCTTTGTTGTCTGTAATAGTTTGCAAGCCCTGCCACATAAGATGAGCGTCGGTGCCGGTGTAGTATGATTCAATCTTAGTCCTGTGTTGAAGCTTTGCCTGTTTGTTGGTTCGTCGCAGGGCATAGCAGGATTTCTTGTAAGATTCTGGGTTAGAGTCTCGCACCTTGAAAGCGGGAGCTCTACCCTTTAGCTCAGTGCGAATGTTGCCTGTAATCCATGGCTTCTGGTTGGGGTATGTACATACAGTAACTGTGGGGACGACGTCCTCGATACACTTATTGATGAAGCCAGTGACTGATGTGGTGTACTCCTCAATGCCATCGGAAGAATCCCGGAACATGTTCCAGTCTGTGATAGCAAAACAGTCCTGTAGTTTAGCATCTGCTTCATCTGACCACTGTTTTATAGACCGAGTCACTGGTGCTCCCTGCTTTAATTTCTTCTTGTAAGCAGGAATCAGGAGGATAGAGTTGTGGTCGGATTTACCAAATGGAGGGCGAGGGAGAGCTTTGTATGCGTCTCTGTGTGTGGAGTACAGGTGATATAGAATTTTCTTCCCTCTGGTTGCACATTTAACATGTTGATAGAAATTTGGTAGGACTGATTTAAGTTTCCCTGCATTAAAGTCACTGGCCGCTAGGAGCGCCGCATCAGGGTGAGTGGTTTCCCGTTTGCTTATTTCTTTATACAGCTGACTGAGTGCGGTTTTAGTTGCCAGCATCTGTCTGTGATGGTAAATAAACAGTCACGAAAAGTATAGCTGAAAACTCTCTAGGCAAGTAGTGTTGCCTGCAATTTATCACAATATAGTCTACTTTAGGCGAGCAAAGTCTAGAGACTTCCTTAGATTTCGTGCACCAGCTGTTGTTTACAAGTATGCACAGACCGCCCCCCTCCCCCCGTCTTACCGGAGTGTGATGTTCTATCTTGCCAGTGCAGCGTATATCCCGCTAGCTGAATATCCATGTCGTCATTCAGCCACGATTCTGTGAAACATAGGATATTACAGGATATTTCATGTGTGCATTCCTGCATCTGCTGGAACACCCCCCCCCCCGAACATTCCATTGGTTCCTGTGTGGTGATACTGATGGTTTGCCGGGACTGATGGTTTGTTGACAACTGTAACGTTTTTGCTAAGACTAACCCAGCTACAGACAGAAGTGACTTCACGTAGCAGGTTAGAAAAAACTAATACAGTAGGTTAGGAGAATTAACATAGCAGGTTAGAAGCCTGAGGTTAATGTTAGAAAAAGAGCTAAAATGCTACAGGTGTCAACAACTGTTATTCCTGACACGACAACTGGATGGAGATGTGGGGGAAGTAAGTAGAAAAACTGCGGGTGCAAGATGGCGGATGTTTTGTTTGAAACTGTTGGCGCATCGAGTGGAGATGAGTGAGGATTGGACTGCAATGGCGAACAAGAAGGAACATAAGTAAAGTGGTCATGGAATCTGGCAAACGCCAAGCCTTGCTATTACTTTTTGTTGTTGGAGTGAGGTTTTTAGACCGATGGCAATATCTGGGAGATCCGTTTGACGTCCCGATGAATATCATAGATGTGTTGGATAAGGTTGCGTCAGTGAAGATAAGTGGGCTTATTTATTTATTTTTTGTGTTTACGAGGAGCAGAGGGAGAGTGCAATGCAACCGAAAAGGATATCGGATTGGAATGTGTTGCGTGTGGATCTGCGTAGCAAAGCGCCTATCAAGGTGGTTGTCTTTGGAGTTCCGCTAAGTGAGTGCAAAGGATGTAACTGAAGAAGTATGATGAACAAAAATATAAACGCAACATGTAAAGTGCTGGTCCCATGTTTCATGAGCACGAAAAGCTTATTTCTCTCAAATTTTGTGCAAAAATTTGTTTACATCTCTGTTAGTGAGCATTTTATCATTTGTCAAGACAATCCAGCCACCTGACAGGTGTGGCATATCAAGAAGCTGATTAAACATCATGATCATTACACAGGTGCACCTTGTGCTAGGGACAATGAAAGGCCACTCTAAAGTGTGCTGTTTTGTCATGGTGCCTGTAACGGCTGTTGGGTGAGAGAGTAGACCAAGGCGCAGCGGAGTTAGTGTTCATCATGATTTTAATTTAATAAAGAACACTACACAAAACGAGAAAACTGACAGCCAAACAGTCCTGTCAGGTGCAAAACACTCAACAGAAACAATTACCCACAAAACCCAAAGGAAAAACATGCTCCTTATGTGTGACTCCCAATCAGCAACAACGAACTTCAGCTGTGCCTGATTGGGAGCCACACACGGCCCAAAACAAAGAAATACAAAAACAGAAAAAGGAACATGGTTAGGCCCACCCAATGTAACACCCTGGCCTAACCAAAATAAAGAACAAAAACCCCTCTCTATGGCCAGGGCGTTACAGTACCCCCCCCCCCCCCCCAAGGTGCGGACTCTGACTCTGAAGGGGAGGGTCCGGGTGGGCCTTCTTACGGCGGCGGCTCAGGTGCGGGACGTGGCCTCTGCTCCACCCTCGGCGTCGTCTCTTAGGTGGTGCACCTGGCTGCGCCGAAGGTCTGGTAGGCAACCCTGGTTGCGCCCGGCTGGCGGGCGGTGATGGTTGCGCCCAGCTGGCGGGCGACCCTGGTTGCGCCCGGCTGGCGGGCGGCGAGGGTTGCGCCCGGCTGGCGGGCGGCGATGGCTCGACGCACCGGGCTCTCCACGCGTACCGGGGACACCGTGCGCTTTACTGCATAACACGGTGCCTGACCATTACTACATTGCCTCCTGTAAGCACGGGGAGCTGGCTCAGGTCTCCAACCTGACTCTGCCACACTCCCCGTGTGCCCCCCCAACATTTTTTTGGGGGGGCTGCCTCTCGGGCTCTACCTGCCTCCCAGACAGGTTGTCACAGTGGTCCAGCAATTGCTCCCATGTCCAGTCAATCCTTGACTCCAACACCTCCAGCGACCAGGATGCCATCTCCTCCCGAGCGCGCTGCTTCCTATAGTCCTCCTTGACTTCCATCTGCCCTCTTCTCCGCTGCTTGGTCTTTTTGTGCTGGGTAATTCTGTAACGGCTGTCGGGAGAGAGAGTAGACCAAGGCGCAGCGGAGTTAGTGTTCATCATGATTTTAATTTAATAAAGAACACTACACAAAACAAAACGAGAAAACTGACAGCCAAACAGTCCTGTCAGGTGCAAAACACTCAACAGAAACAATTACCCACAAAACATGCTCCTTATGTGTGACTCCCAATCAGCAACAACAAACTTCAGCTGTGCCTGATTGGGAGCCACACACGGCCCAAAACAAAGAAATACAAAAACATAGAAAAAGGAACATAGAACGCCCACCCAATGTAACACCCTGGCCTAACCAAAATAAAGAACAAAAACCCCTTTCTATGGCCAGGGCGTTACAGTGCCAAAGATGTGTCAAGTTTTGAGGGAGCGTGCAATTGACATGCTGACTGCAGGAATGTCCACCAGAGGTGTTGCCAGAGAAATGAATGTTAATTTTTCTACCATAAGCCACCTCCAACCTCATTTTAGAGAATTTGTCAGTACATCCAACCGGCCTCACAACTGCAGACCACTTGTAGCCATGCAGGCCAAGGACCTCCACATCCAGCTTCTTCACCTGCGGGATCGTCTGAGACCAGCCACCCGGAAGGCTGATGAAACTGTGGGTTTGCACAACCAAAGAATTTCTGCACAAACTTTCAGAAACCGTCTCAGGGAATCTCATCTGTGCGCTCGTCGTCCTCACCAGGGTCTTGACCTTCGATTGCCACTGGCACACTGGATAAGTGTGCTCTTTACGGATCAATCCCGGTTTCAACTGTACTGGTCAGATGGCAGAAAGCATGTATGGTGTTGTGTGGACGAGCAGTTTGCTGATGTCAACGTTGTGAACAGAGTGCCCCATGGTGGCAGTGGGGTTATGGTATGGGCAGGCATAAGCTATGGACAAAAAACACAATTGCATTTTATAGATGGCAATTTGAATGCACAGAGATGCCATGATGAGATCCTGAGGCCCATTGTCGTGCCATTCATCCACTGCCATCACCTCATGTTTCAGCATGATAACGCACAACCCCATGTCTCAAGAAGCTGTATACAATTCCTGGAAGCTGAAAATGTTCTTCCATGGCCTTCATGGCCTCCATGGCCTTCATACTCACCAGACATGTCCCCCATTGAGCATGTTTGGGATGCTCTGGATCGATGTGTACGACAGCGTGTTCCAGTTCCCGCCAATATCCAGCAACTTCGCACAACCATTGAAGAGCAGTGGGACAACAATCCACAGGCCACAATCAACAGCCTGATCAACGAAGGAGATGTGTTGCGCTGTGTGATGCAAATGGTGGTCAGATACTGACTGGTTTTCTGATCCACGCCCCTACCTTTTTTTTAAGGTATCTGTGACCAACAGATGCATATCTGTATTCCCAGTCATGTGAAATCCATAGTTTAGGGCCTAATGCATTTATTTCAATTGACTGATTCCTTATATGAACTGTAACTCTTTGAAATTGTTTCATGTTGTGTTTTTATTTTTGTTCAGTGTAGCTAGCTAGCTAGCTAGCACACAGTGTCCTTCACTCCCGCCTGTTGAACACCGGCCTTCGCCGCAATTAACAAAACTGTGGGAAAGCAGTGCTCGACAAGAGGGGGCGAAGGACAGTCTACTAGCTAGCTAGGTAGCTACCAATCCCGCCTGCTGTGTACCGGAGTCCTTGCTAGCTAGCACCTAGTGTCTTTTGCTAATACCTGCCGAACACCTGCCCTTCTTCTTCTGTGGGGTTTATCGGCAATTGGCATCCTACGTTATAGTGCATCCTATGCGGCCCAACCTCCTGGCTGTGTACATTTACATTTACATTTAAGTCATTTAGCAGACGCTCTTATCCAGAGCGACTTACAAATTGGTGCATTCACCTTATGATATCCAGTGGAACAACCACTTTACAATAGTGCATCTAAATCTTTTAAGGGGGGGGGGTTAGAAGGATTACTTTATGCTATCCTAGGTATTCCGTAAAGAGGTGGGGTTTCAGGTGTCTCCGGAAGGTGGTGATTGACTCCGCTGTCCTGGCGTCGTGAGGGAGCTTGTTCCAACATTGGGGTGCCAGAGCAGCGAACAGTTTTGACTGGGCTGAGCGGGAACTGTGCTTCCTCAGAGGTAGGGAGGCGAGCAGGCCAGAGGTGGATGAACGCAGTGCCCTCGTTTGGGTGTAGGGCCTGATCAGAGCCTGAAGGTACGGAGGTGCCGTTCCCCTCACAGCTCCGTAGGCAAGCACCATGGTCTTGTAGCGGATGCGATCTTCAACTGGAAGCCAGTGGAGAGAGCGGAGGAGCGGGGTGACGTGAGAGAACTTGGGAAGGTTGAACACCAGACGGGCTGCGGCGTTCTGGATGAGTTGTAGGGGTTTAATGGCACAGGCAGGGAGCCCAGCCAACAGCGAGTTGCAGTAATCCAGGCGGGAGATGACAAGTGCCTGGATTAGGACCTGCGCCACTTCCTGTGTGAGGCAGGGTCGTACTCTGCGAATGTTGTAGAGCATGAACCTACAGGATCGGGTCACCTCCTTGATGTTAGTGGAGAACGACAGGGTGTTGTCCAGGGTCACGCCAAGGTTCTTAGCACTCTGGGAGGAGGACACAATGGAGTTGTGTACCGGAGTCGTAGCTTAAAAATGTACCAATAGAAGTATAAAGACGGGTTCCTTTGTGCCGCAATTGCACCCTTCTCTGCTGACAGCAACCCACACCCTTAGCAGTGTTTGAAAAAAGCGGATGTTTCTGGTTTACACCGATACAGTATTTTAAACCTAACTTCCGTTTTCCCCTGAAAAACGGAAGTCGGGACTCCCCTTAGGCATCTTTCTACTCCGCTAGGGAAACACTCTTTTCACGCCACTTTGATACCGAAGTGACTTTTTCATAGCAGGTTAGGAGAATTAATGTAGCATGGTTGGGAGACTGAAGTTAAGGATAGGAAAAGAGTTAGGGTTAGCGAAAATGCTCTGCTAACCTTTCTTGATATCAAGTAAAAACCTATTAATGCTCGCCAGTGGTCCGTAGCCATTTATTTTGCATCGGGGACAACAGTTGTTGACAACTGTAGCATTGTAGTTAAGCCTAACCCTTTCCCTAACCTTAACCTCAGTCTCTTAACCTGCCACACTAATTCACCTAACCTGCCACGCTAATTCACCTAACTTTCTACGTTAATTATTCTAACCTGCCACAATAGTTATTCTAACCTGCTATGTAAACAAGTAATCTGTGTCGAGAGACCCTCAGTCTCATAACACCGGAACTGACCAATGGCAGGTAACAATGGCTGTTCCCTGATAACAGTGATGGGAGAAAAGTGAGGATGGGTCAACAACATTGTAGCTAATTCGACAGAGTGAAAAGACTGTACAGAATAAAAAATATTCCAAAACATCCATCCTGTTTGCATAAGGCAGTAAAGTAGAACTGCAAAATATATGGCCAATAAATTAACTCTTTGTCCTGAATACAAAGCGTTGTTTGGGGAAAATCCAACACAACACATCACTAAGTACCACTCTTCATATTTTCAAGCATGGGGGTGACTGCATCATGTTATGGGTATGCTTGTCATCAGCAAGGACTAGGGAGTTTTTAGAATACAAAAATTGGATAGAGCTAAGCACATGCAAAATCCTAGAGGAAAGCCTGGTTCAGACACTGGGAGACAAATTCATCTTTCAGCAGGACAATAGCCAAAAAACAAGGCCAAATATACACTGGAGTTGCTTACCAAGGCGACATTGAATGTTCCTGAGTGGCCTAGTTACAGTTTTGACTCAAATCAGCTTGAAAATCTATAGCAAGACTTGAAAATGGCTGCCTAGCAATGATCAACAACCAATTTGACAGAGGTTGAAGAATTTTTTAAAGAATAATGTGCAAATATTGTTCAATCCAGGTGTGCAAAACTCTTGGAGACTTAACCAGAAAGACTCACATTTGTAATCTCTGCCAAAGGTGCTTCTATAAAGTATTGACTCGGGGGTGTGAATACTTATGTTAAATTAGATATTTCTGTATTTTATTTTCAATAAATAAAAAATGTCAAAAAACATGTTTTCACTTTGTCATTATGTGTTAAAAAATATATTCAATCCATTTTGAATTAAGGCAACAAAAAAATGTGGAATAAGTCAGGGGGCGTGAATACTTTCTGAAGACACAAACATTAGTTTGGGTTAGGTTGCTTGCTACCTAGCAAGCTTGCTAGCTAGCTAACTGTCTATGTGTTGAGTGCCTTATACAGTGACTGTTAGCTAGCTAGAGCTGTCTAGCTAACATTAGGGATTACATTACCTTCAATAATGCCTGGGTATAAAAGTAATGTTTAACCAGACTAAAAATTAAATGGTCCAGCTAACGTTACCTAGCTAGCTAACTTGCACGATATTGAGGACAGTTTTGAAGTAGGCTAACATTATGTGGTGCAGTGAGTTTGTCCTTGGGAAAATTGTAGGTTGGAAATTAACGTTAATTACTAAGAGGCACAAAACATTAGCTGCTAGCTAACCTGTAGGTACACATTTTAATTAAGCCAGATGCAGATTTATGTAACATTATAGGGACCAAAGATAACAAAATTAGTAGCTAATACATAAAAGACAATAAATACAAATGCATGCATTATGGCCCGGGGGATAACGCTCCACAAGGAGCCAACTAGTGACTGGCTATGACTTGGCCTCAATCGAATCCCAGAGCTGACAAGGTAAAAATCTGTTGTTCTGCCCCTGAACAAGGCAGTTAACCCACTGTTCCTAGGCAGTCATTGAAAATAAGAATTTGTTCTTAACTGACTTGCCTAGTTAAATAAAGGTAAAAAATAAACCTTTTTTAAAATGTATTATTAATGTAAAAAATGACTGGCCTGAAAGATTATGGTCTTGTTTAGTTTGAACCTGATAGTTTTGTGGATTTTGTTGTTACTCTATGTCATTTGGCGATGTGGTGCTTCCTGAGTTTGGAGTAGATGTCGGTGGTGAGTGTGATGATTAGTGTGTAATGGTGGTTGTCAATGCCAAGTTGTGTTTCAGTAATGTGTTGCTTTAACATAAAGATGATGGGAGCGGCAAGTAGCTTAGCGCTTAGAGCATTGGGCAAGTAATCAAAAGTTCACTGGTTCGAATCCCCGAGCTGACTAGGGGATAAATCTGCTGATGTGCCCTTGAACAAGGCACCTATTAGCGCGTTCATCTGTGGTGGTGGCGACAGTGACCAGGCCACGCTCGTTGGTAAAGGGAGACTCTACTTCCTTGTCCCGAGCGGCTGGTGTCATTGCTCTATCGGAGGCCACACGGACGAAGTCCGTGGAGTCCTGGCCGACTACATTGTCTGTTATCTTTGCCTTCACCACACCTTGCGAGAAGGCGGTGGAATGCAGCCTGGAACTGCCCTGTGTTCGGGTTGTTTTTCCAGCCTCCTGTAAAGACAGATGGTGGTGTCACCCTGAGACAAGCCAAGGTAGTTCAAAACTTACCGGATCTCCTCACTGCATTGAAGAACAGCTCCAGATGGTCTTGGCTGAATGTATATGTGAGGACATACTTCTGTAGTTGCAGGAGAGCAGGGAGGAGCCTGATGAGGGAATCTATGTGGACCACCCATTCGGTGACTGCAGTGTGTCTGGGAAAAATTGTAACGAAACTGTGGAATTTTAGTTCAAGGTTAAATACAGTTGTAGTTTGGATTCTGTGGTATGGGTCTGCACTTCATTCATAAAGAAATAACTAGGTTTTTGTTTCTAACCCTATCTGATAACAGGACTTCAGAGGAGGCATCAATGGACGCATGCTGAGAAACAGCTTCAGGTATTGTGCATTTTAAGTCATGATTTTGTTGTGCATTAAACAATAATATCAGATCACCCTTTTCCTGCCGTATAGAGTCTTGTACCCTGTGTTTTAAGTTGAGCAGGTACCTCCATGCTTCTATCAGGATGCAACAGTTTGATGCAGATTGTCAGCCTTTGAGCCGAGGCCTCTGGAGCTCCTTGTGTTGAAGACGTCAAACAGCTTGTCTATGATCTGTAACATAACAAGAAATAGCTTGGTTTGCATTTCAGATGTCATTCCCTGAGATAAATGTGTGAGATAAGATATACGAATGTGAAATTATTACCTCACAGATGTGTACAGTAGAGTGTGTCTATGGAGTGCTTACAGGGTATGCATTTCCTGTGGAAGTTGATGGTATGGGAGTTGGAATAGGGTTTTGCAGGTCAAGGGTAGGATCTTGCAAGTCGAACAAAACAAACAAAAAGAGACCTATAAGCAGTTGTTACAACAACAATAAAATAGTTTCAAGTGTTTTGCCCAAATACTCGTGGATTCTACTAATAAATGAATGAACGACCTGACCAGAGAGGTCCAGGACCTGAAGAACAGTTTGCGGTTCTCCCAGGGGCAGCTCAACGAGTTGAAACAGGAGAACGGCAAGATGACAGCATTCTGTAAGTCATTGAGAGAGGACATCAGTTCTGTGTGTGAATCCATGATAACAATGACAGATTAATCAGACTATCTCGAGGGACAATCAAGGTGAAACAACATGGTTGTGGACGGAATTGCAGGATCTCCGCATGAGACCTGGATGGAGTCTGAGGACAAAGTGAGGGAAATGATCTCTGAGAAATTGAAGTTGGACCACAGGAAGATTGAGGTGGAGTGGCCCACAGGCTTGAAAACCCCACCACCGGCCCAGGTGACAGGCCCAGGCCGATAGTGGTCAAGTTCTATTGATTAATGGACTGCTGAATGTATATTTTTTTCTCTTGCTTTGTCTGCTCTTTTCAATATTATGTCTAGCTCTGATAATCTACCCAGGAAAGGGCTGAAAATAGCCCATATTAATGTATGTAGCCTTAGAAATAAGGTTCACGAAATCAATAACTTGCTAACATCAGATAGAATTCATATATTAGCCATTTCTGAGACTCGCTTAGATAATTCATTTGATGATACATCAGTAGCAATACAAGGATATAGCATTTATAGAAGAGACAGAAATGCTTATGGGGGAGGTATGGCTGTATATATTCAGAGCCATATCCCTGTAATGCTTAGAGAAGATCTTATGTCAAGTGTTATTGAAGTGTTGTGGTTGCAGGTTCACTTGGCACATCTAAAGCCTTTTCTTTTGGGGTGTTGCTATAGGCCACCAAGTGCTAACAGTCAGAATCTAAATAATATGTGTGAAATGCTTTATAGTGTATGTGATGTAAACAGAGAGGTCTACTTTCTTGGGGACCTGAATATTGACTGGTTTTCATCAAGCTGCCTCAAGAAGAAGCTTCTCACTGTAACCGTGCCTGTAATCTGGTTCAGGTTATTAATCAACCTACCAGGGTGTTTACAAACGCTACAGGAACTATATCATCCACATGTATCGATCACATGTTTACTAATGCTGTCAAACTTTGTTCTAAAGCTATATCCATACCCATTGGATGCAGTGATCAAAATATAGTGGCTATATCCCGGAAAGCCAAAGTTCCAACAGCTGGGCCTAAAATAGTGTATAAGAGATCATACAAAAGATTTTGCTGTGACTCTTATGTGGATGATGTTAAAAATATTTGTTGGTCTGATGTGATTAATGAGGAGCATCCAGATGCTGCACTTGATGAATTTATGAAATTGCTTTTTCCTATTATTGATAAACATGCACCTGTTAAGAAACTGACTGTTAGAACTGTTAAGGCTTCATGGATTGATGAGGAATTGAAAAACTGTATGGTTGAAAGAGATGGGGCAAAAGGAGTGGCTAATAAGTCTGGCTGCACATCTGACTGTCTGACTTACTGCAAATTGAGAAATGATGTGACTAAACTCAACAAAAAGAAGAAGAAACTTTATTATGAAGCCAAGATAAATGACATAAAGAATGACGGAAAAAAACTTGAGTACTTTAAATGAAATGATGGGCAGAAAGACAAATTCAACTCCATCTTTCATCGAATCAGATGGCTTATTCATCACAAAATCATTTGATTTCGCTAATTATTTTAATGATTATTCCATTGGCAAAGTGGGCAAACTTAGGCAGGAAATGCCCATGACAAACAGTGAGCAATTATATGAATATATAAAAATACAAATAATGAAAGAAAAGCAGTGCAAGTTTGAATTTTGTAAAGTTAGTGTGGGAGAGGTGGAAAAATGATTGTTAACAATCAATAATGACAAACCTCCTGGCATTGACAACTTAGATGGAAAGCTACTGAGGATGGTAGCTGACTCCATAGCCACTCCTATCTGTCATATCTTTAATCTGAGCCTAGATGTCCTCCGGCCAGGAGGGAAGCCAAGGTAATTCCGCTACCCAAGAGTGGTAAAGCGGCCTTTACTGGTTCTAACAGCAGACCTATCAGCTTGCTGCCAGCTCTTAGCAAACTGTTGGAAAAAATTGTGTGTGACCAAATACAATGCTATTTCTCTGTAAACAAATTAACAACAGACTTTCAGGATGCTTATAGAGAAGGGCACTCAACATGTACTGCACTGACACAAATAACTGATGATTGGTTGAAATAAATTGATAAGAAGAAGATTGTGGGAGCTGTACTGTTAGATTTCAGTGCAGCCTTTGATATTAATGACCATATCCTGTTGTTGAAAAAACAGTGCTATGGCTTATCAACCTCTGCCATATCGTAGATTCAGAGCTATCTTTCTAATAGTTTCATGCATGTTAACATCAGAAGCCTCCTCCCTAAGTTTGTTTTACTCACTGCTTTAGCACACTCCGCCAACCCTGATGTCCTTGCCGTGTCTGAATCCTGGTTTAGGAAGGCCACCAAAAATTCAGAGATTTCCATACCCAACTACAACATTTTCCGTCAAGATAGAACTGCCAAAGGGGGAGGAGTTGCAATCTACTGCAGAGATAGCCTGCAAAGTTCTGTCATACTTTCCAGGTCTATACCCAAACAGTTTGAACTTCTAATTTTAAAAATGAATCTCTCCAGAAATAAGTCTCTCACTGTTGCCGCCTGTTATAAACCCCCCTCAGCTCCCAGCTCTGCCCTGGACACCATATGTGAATTGATTGCCCCCCATCTATCATCAGAGTTTGTTATGTTAGGTGACCTAAACTGGGATATGCTTAACACCCCAGCAGTCCTACAATATAAGCTAGATGCCCTCAATCTCACACAAATTATCAAGGAAACCACCAGGTACAACCCTAAACCCGTAAACATGGGCACCCTCATAGATATTATCCTGACCAACTTGCCCTCCAAATACACCTCTGCTGTTTTCAATCAGGATCTCAGCGATCACTGCCTCATTGCCTGCATCCGCTATGGGTCCGCGGTCAAACGACCACCCCTCATCACTGTCAAACGCTCCCTAAAACACTTCTGCGAGCAAAACAGATAAAGCAACACCTCGCGGCACAACGCCTCTCGCCTTTTTGAACTAGATAGTTTGTGTGAATGCATTGATATGTAGGCTACGTGTGCCTTTTTAAAAACTGTATGTAGTTCTGTCCTTGAGCTGTTCTTGTCTAATGATGTACTGTGTTATGTCATTCTGTGTAACATTTGAAGCCGGAAGTTAACATACACTTAGGTTGGAGTCATTAAAACTCATTTTTCAACCACTCCACAAATTTCTTGTTAACAATCTATAGTTTTGGAAAGTCAGTTAAGACATCTACTTTGTGCATGACACAAGCAATTTTTCCAACAATTGTTTACAGACAGATTATTTCACTAATAATTCACTGTATCATAATTCCAGTGGGTCAGAAATTTACATACACTAAGTTGACTGTGCCTTTAAACAGCTTGGAAAATTTCTGAAAATTATGTCATGGCTTTAGAAGCTTCTGATAGGCTAATTGACAAAATGTGAGTCAATTGGAGGTGTACCTATGGATGTATTTCAAGCCCTACCTTCAAACTCAGTGCCTCTTTGCTTGACATTATGGGAAAATCAATAGAAATCAGCAAAGACCTCGACAAAAAATTGTTGACCTCCACAAGTCTGGTTCATCCTTGGAGCAATTTCCAAACGCCTGAAGGTACCACGTTCATCCATACAAACAATAGTACGCAAGTATAAACACCATGGGACCACACAGCCATCATACCGCTCAGGAAGGAGACGCGTTCTGTCTCCTAGAGATGAACGTACTTTGGTGCGAATGGTGCAAATCAATCCCAGAACAACAGCAAAGGACCTTGTGAAGATGCTGGAGGAAACAGGTGCAAAAGTATCTATATCCACAGTAAAACGAGTCCTATATCGACATAACCTGAGAGGCCGCTCAGCAAGGAAGAAACCACTGCTCCAAAACCACCATAAAAAAGCCAGACTACGGTTTACAACTGCACATGTAACAGTACTCTTCTTGCATTGTGTACAATCAATCATCGACACGAACTCCAACTTGTAACACCAGTCATGGAGATTTATTCTGATAGGAACAGCACAAAATTGCACGTCATGCAATGCACGGCTCACCATCCAACTCTGCACTCAGGCACTGTACAAAATATACAACCCCCCCCCACCAGACACAGTAAGTAGCTAGCTAATATTAGCTGGAATTCTCTACAACAAAATGCACAACCAATATTCACCAAAAACCGCTGCATCTTATGTGTGATGTTCGAACAACATTTCCAAACAAATTGATATAAATTGTACATTTATATTATCACTTGGGAGTATAAAAATCACTCTTGACGTACAGTGCGTTGCAACCAACAACTTAACGCTGGTTTGGTGCTTGTTCACTGGGAAGATTCTAACTGAAACATCCTCCCTCGTAAGCAAGCTACGCAAACCAGCCAATAAGTGTCACGTCCTGACCAGTAATAGGGGTTATTTGTTATTATAGTTTGGTCAGGACGTGGCAGGGGGTGTTTGTTTCATGTTGTTTGGGCTATGTATTTAGGTAGAGGGGTGTTTGGTTTATGTGGTCCGGGGTTTGTTAGTCTATGTTCTATGTTAGTATTTTTCTATGTTCTATCTAGTCTATTGTAGTTCTTTGTTTAGTTAATTGGGGTTGGACCTTCAATTGGAGGCAGCTGGTTATTGTTGCCTCTGATTGAGGGTCCTATAATTAGGAGTTTGTTTTCATGGTTTTTTTTGTGGGAGATTGTGCTGTGTATAGCTTTGTGCCTTACCGGCCTGTTATTTGTCGTTGTGTTTTGTATACGTTTTTTTTTTCCCTTCTTTGTCTGTAATAAAGAAGATGAGTGTACATATTCCCGCTGCGTTTTGGTCTTTACCCTACGACAACCGTGACAATAAGATGCCATGTTGAGTAGGTGAAGGCAAGACAAAAATAAAACCAAAACCCCATTGGCTTAACAATAAAGTGGTAAGGGGAATCACCAATATAACCCTGTTACACACATGGGGACAAATATCATACTTTTTGGAGAAATGTCCTCTGGTCTGATGAAACAAAAATAGAACTGTTTGGCCATAATGACCATCATTATGTTTGGAGGAAAAAGGGGGAGGCTTGCAAGCCGAAGAACACCATCCCAACCTTGAAGCACAGGGGTGGCAGCATCATGTTGTGGGGGTGCTTTGTGTGGCTATATTGAAGGAACATCTCAAGACATCAGTCAGGAAGTTAAAGCTTGGTCGCAAATGTGTCTTCCAAATGGACAATGACCCCAAGCAAACTTCCAAACTTATTGTGGGAAGCTTGTGGAAGGCTACCTGAAACGTTTTACCCAAGTTCAACAATTTAAAGGTAATGCTACCAAACACTAATTGAGTGTATGTAAACTTCTGACCCACTGGGAATGTAATGAAAGAAATAAAAGCTGAAATAAATCATTCTCTCTACTATTATTCTGACATTTCACATTCTTAAAATAAATTGGTGGTCCTAACTGACCTAAGACAGGGAATTTTTACTAGGATTAAATGTCAGGAGTTGTGAAAAACTGAGTTTAAATGTATTTGGCTAAGGTGTATGTAAACTTCCGACTTCAACTGTATGTTTCATGTTTTGTGTGGACCACAGGAAGAGTAGATGCTGCTTTTGCAACAGCTAATGGTGATCCTAATAAAATACCAAATAAGTAGTGACACTGCCTTGGAATATAAGTCAAAGCTGTTCTCCATTTCTCATTACAGGTGGGATCCTTTGGGAACCTAAAACATCTTTCATAATAGACACATTTCATTTGAATGCGCCTTCAGTTTTGATTAGGAATGTATGTGTTACTCATATAAATAGAATTTCGTTGCGTTTCTTCACCCTTTATTATTACTATCCTCATGAAGAAATCATTGTTATATATAGATTAATAGTTATTAGATAATGAATTGCATGCATCTGGCATACATCGCCTATAATCAATGCCATATTTTACCAATAAAGAGCGCTCTAATACAACCAGTTCCAAACTTGATTTCTTTTTTTTACTCTACATGAAAAACACAGACAGACTTTTTGTCCTGTCACTGTCCGAAAGATTTACAAAAATGCAGAAGACTGACGAAAATATCCTTTAGCAAGTTTAGCTAGTTAATGTTAACATTGTCAAGGTAAGTAAATATTTACAGATTGCATGGTAATGATTTATTTAACCATGCTGGCTATCTTACCTACTCAGCTAGCTATGTTTTTAGCATTTAGCTTGGTAATTCAATGTTAGCTAGCTACAGTATCTTCATAGTCTAACCAAAGATATTTATAACTAACCCCAAGATAATGAATCTGTGTTGTTTACAGTGGGAGTAAGAAATAGGGGTAGGGTTGTAGAGAATCGAAGGACCATGAAAGTAATAAGAAACCTTAGGTGCTGACTTAAGGCCGGTAACAACCATTACAGAATGCCCGGTCAGAACAAGGATGAGGCGGATGTCCAGGTTAAGGGGAGTTTAAAACCTCTCTGGGCTAGGTGGGACGCTTACGTCCCACCTACTCAACAGCCAGTTGAATCCCGTGGCGCGTTATTCAAATACCTTAGAAATGCTATTACTTCAATTTCTCAAACATATGACTATTTTACAGCATTTTAAAGACAAGACTCTCGTTAATCTAACCACACTGTCCGATTTCAAAAAGGCTTTACAACGAAAGCAAAACATTAGATTATGTCAGCAGAGTACCCAGCCAGAAATAATCAGACACCCATTTTTCAAGCTAGCATATAATGTCACATAAACCCAAACCACAGCTAAATGCAGCACTAACCTTTGATGATCTTCATCAGATGACAATCTTAGGACATTATGTTATACAATACATGCATGTCTGTTCAATCAAGTTCAAAAAAATGTGACAAAAAAATGTTAAATATTCCATTACCGTACAACGAAGCATGTCAACCGCTGTTTAAAATCAATTTTTATGCCACTTTTCTCGTAAAAAAGCGATAATATTCCGACTGGCAAAGCCTGTTCACATTCAACGAGAGAAAAAGTAAAAGCATGCTATCCCCTCATGCACGAGCCTCGTCTAATGGCCGTCTGATAGAGCACATGCCAAACGCGTTAGTGTGTTTCAGCCTGGGCATTGAATTACGTCATTCAGCTTTTTCCCGGGTTCTGAGAGCCTATGGGAGCCGTAGGAAGTGTCACGTTACAGCAAAGATCCTCAGTCTTCAATAAACAGAGGCAAGAAGAACAACCACTTGTCAGACAGGCCACTTCCTGGTTAGAATCTTCTCAGGTTTTTGCCTGCCATATGAGTTCTGTTATACTCACAGACACCATTCAAACAGTTTTAGAAACTTTAGGGTGTTTTCTATCCAAAGCCAATAATTATATGCATATTCTAGTTACTGGGCAGGAGTAGTAACCAGATTAAATCAGGTACGTTTTTTATCCGGCCGTGTAAATACTGCCCCTTATCCCCAACAGGTTTTAATGGAAGAAGATGTTCACATGCACACACACATCTGACCACTCATGTTTCAGATAACTGAGAATCATGTCCAGTGAGAACTGACAATAACTATGTTGTCATTTAGATGAACGCACATTTAAACATTATACAGGGATTCAGTCCACAGGAGGAAAAGTTCAGCAGGAGGGCAGTGCACGTGTGCACAAACTCAATTCGACCTTGCACTCCTTCTAAACAACAATTTTTTGTTTTACTTTTTCAAAGCATCAAGTCTATAGAACTTAGTGCGTTGTATTTGTAACTTATTCTAGTTTTGGGAACAGAAACATTTATTGAGATCAGATGTTTCATCGATAAGAACATTAGCAGAATGTCGGCCCAGTTTCATCCTCTCCCACTACATGCGACTAGACTTTCTCTCACTACCATATTTGGTGGTGAGAAAACGTTCTAGACGGATGCTTCAGCTTTATAGCCTCTGTGATGTGTCTGGCTTAACCCTTCTGTCTGTTGTCTAACGGTCGTATTTTTATGAAATTCGGTGGTCTTCAATTTATGTTGAAGTGCAACTATTCTCCAGCAAAATTAGCCACCAAACTGTCCAAATTTCATGAACAAGCCCCTTTAGCCTGGAAACTATGTTATGTCCACAATTTCTCCCCACACAAAACACTTCTGTGGAACAACAGAGATGTTGTTAAAAACAAGTCTTCATTCTTCCCTAAGAAATTTGAAAGAAATATTATATTTGTGCTAGATTTATTAGATAAGGAAATATACTCTCCTATAGAAAGTTATTCTAAACATATAACTTCCCAATACATTAGAATAATTTAATTATATTGGCAAAGCAATACCTTCAGACTTAAAATCTCATTTGTGTTTTGGAGAGCATGTCAAGACAGATGCACAATCTATGTTAGAAGGTTGCCCCCTGCTGGATAAGAAATGTAATAATACATTCTTAAGATATCTCTTTCACTCTAAGAACAAGATCTCCCTTAGAGGGAAATTATGTATATATACTGCTCAAAAAAATTAAGGGAACACTTAAACAACACATCCTAGATCTGAATGAAAGAAATAATCTTATTAAATACTTTTTTCCTAACATAGTTGAATGTGCTGACAACAAAATCACACAAAAATAATCAATGGAAATCCAATTTATCAACCCATGGAGGTCTGGATTTGGAGTCACACTCAAAATTAAAGTGGAAAACCACACTACAGGCTGATCCAACTTTGATGTAATGTCCTTAAAACAAGTCAAAATGAGGCTCAGTAGTGTGTGTGGCCTCCACGTGCCTGTATGACCTCCCTACAACGCCTGGGCATGATCCTGATGAGGTGGCAGATGGTCTCCTGAGGGATCTCCTCCCAGACCTGGACTAAAACATCCGCCAACTCCTGGACAGTCTGTGGTGCAACGTGGCGTTGGTGGATGGAGTGAGACATGATGTCCCAGATGTGCTCAATTGGATTCAGGTCTGGGGAACGGGCGGGCCAGTCCATAGCATCAATGCCTTCCTCTTGCAGGAACTGCTGACACACTCCAGCCACATGAGGTCTAGCATTCTCTTGCATTAGGAGGAACCCAGGGCCAACCGCCCTAGCATATGGTCTCACAAGGGGTCTGAGGATCTCATCTCGGTACCTAATGGCAGTCAGGCTCCCTCTGGCGAGCACATGGAGGGCTGTGCGGCCCCCCAAAGAAATGCCACCCCACACCATGACTGACCCACCGCCAAACCGGTCATGCTGGAGGATGTTGCAGGCAGCAGAACGTTCTCCACGGCGTCTCCAGACTGTGTCACGTCTGTCACGTGCTCAGTGTGAACCTGCTTTCATCTGTGAAGAGCACAGGGCGCCAGTGGCGAATTTGCCAATCTTGGTGTTCTCTGGCAAATGCCAAATGTCCTGCACGGTGTTGGGCTGTAAGCACAACCCCCACCTGTGGACGTCGAACTCTCATACCACCCTCATGGAGTCTGTTTCTGACCGTTTGAGCAGACACATGCACATTTGTGGCCTGCTGGAGGTCATTTTGCAGGGCTCTGGCAGTGCTTCTCCTGCTCCTCCTTGCACAAAGGCGGAGGTAGCGGTCCTGCTGCTGGGTTGTTGCCCTCCTACGGCCTCCTCCATGTCTCCTGATGTACTGGCCTGTCTCCTGGTAGCGCCTCCATGCTCTGGACACTACGCTGACAGACACAGCAAACCTTCTTGCCACAGTTCGCATTGATGTGCCATCCTGGATGAGCTGCACTACCTGAGCCACTTGTGTGGGTTGTAGACTCCGTCTCATGCTACCACTAGAGTGAAAGCACCGCCAGCATTCAAATGTGACCAAAACATCAACCAGGAAGCATAGGAACTGAGAAGTGGTCTGTGGTCCCCACCTGCAGAACCACTCCTTTATTGGGGGTGTCTTGCTAATTGCCTATAATTTCCATCTGTTGTCTATTCTATTTGCACATCATGTGAAATGTATTGTCAATCAGTGTTGCTTCCTAAGTGGACAGTTTGATTTCACAGAAGTGTGATTGACTTGGAGTTACATTGTGTTGTTTAAGTGTTCCCTTTATTTTTTTGAGCAGTGTATATATATTACTGAAAGATATTACACAAATGTTTTATATAAAATAAAGTAAAAGAAATTCACTTTAAAAACTATGCACAAAATATACCCCTTGCAATATCTTGTTGGACTGAGAGGACATATGCCTTTTCTGGGATAAATAAGGGGAAGCTATTATACACATTTTTTTAAGTGTGACTCTGAGAAGTTATTTTGGAGTGAGTTAAGTAATTACATTTAGAATTTAATTAATAAGACCCATCTATTTACAATGAAAGATGCAATATGTTATTTTCTAAACAAAAACAAAACTAATGAATTAGTCGTTAATTTCTTAATTCTCTCTGGTAAATTGTATATACACAAAAACAAATATTTGAAATCTGTCCCCAAATGCAATATATATTCTACATGAAAACCAATATTTAATTAAATCTTTAGAATTTGTCAATAACAAAATAGAAAATATACATGTAGTGATGTCCTATGTTTTTTGTTGTTATTGTATTCTAATTTGAGTCTAACTGTCGTCTGGTGCCAAACTGAGCATGTGCAGGCCGTCAAATCAAAGGCACTCCTTCAGTATAAAGTTGTTTTTGACAAAAAATGAGTCAGTCACTTTCACAGAGTAATTGTAGTAATAAAATGTTGACATTGGCTCTTCTTCAATGAGGTTTAATGGCGGTTGGCATCCAATAAATGTTGCATTTCCGCCACCTACTAGACTGGAGTATAAATCCCTTATACTTTGCAAAAAAAAAAAAGAATAATAATATCCTACCATCTAACACTAAACTCTCAAAAAGTAAATAAAATACCCTACTCCACTATTTAAATATATTTAGTCCTACTTCAGGCCAACAGCCTGAAAGGATGGAACACCACCACTTAACACACCCTGTAACTCTTCTGACGTCAAGTCTCACACACTCAAATACCTCTGCAGCTGCCACCACAACCTCAATTTCTGCGACTTAAGTTCCATCCCTGCAGTACAGTTGATAACCATTGCTATATATGCTAAAAATCCAATCTTACTGAAACATATATCACTTGTTGGTTTATCCTTCTGTACTGGTGCAGAGCTACTACTCACACACACCACTCCTCTCAGGATCCCTCCCCCTTGGCCCATCTTCCACTACTTTATTCACTGCTTCAGCATATGACAACTTCTGCACTACTCTAACACTGGAAACCTCAACCTGCCTCTCTCGCACGGGACATTTCTGATCCCCAGCCCCCTGGGCTCCCCTACAATTAACACATATCACTACTTTCCCCAATGCTACACATTCCTTTGTGTCATGACTGTCTGCACACTTCTCACACCTAGGAACCTCCCCCCTATACACTGCTGCCAAATGCCCATAAGTTTGACACCTGTAACAACGTAATCTATTCGGCACAAAAGCTTGTACAGGATAACTTATATATCCTAACATCACTTTGTTCGGCAAAGACTTAACATCAAAACTCAAAAGAACAGACAACGACTCTTCTGTTTCACCACTCATGCCACCCTGTCTGTGTCACACCAAACGACGAGCATCACAAACACCAGGAATCTTTCCCTTCAGTTGGTCCACTTATACATTTAGTGCTACCCCAGTAATCACTCATTTCAATGGCGCCCTTTTCTTGAGAGTAAAACAATTCACATTTCTTGCCCCCCATTCTTTTAACGTGGAGCGCCTGCTCGCTCTGACTAGCAGAAACACAAACAATTATCACAAGATCACTTCTGGTTACCCTCACCAATTCCACAGCACCAAACTCTGTTTTCCCTCACCATGAAACCACAAATGGATCAGCCAAAAAGCAAGGCTCCACTTTTTCCAAAAACTTCACTCCTACTGTCACAGACTCATCTTTATCCTGACCCTCGGTCCAAGCCTCAGGCTCAGAGAACTTCACCACACCTACCACCTCTGATACTTTGCCCTCATTCACTTCAATTTCTCCTCCTGTCTTCAGCTCACTCTGCTTACACTTTCTAGCATTCTTCTTTAACAAACCATCTCCCTTTTTCCGCCATTTTTAACCGACTCAAGCTCACTCAAGCTCACTCTGTGCCAAATACAACAGGTGTACACCTTACAGTGAAATGCTTACTTACAAGCCCTTAACCAACAATGCAGTTTTAAGAAAAATATGTGTTAAGTAATAAATAGATAAGTGAAAAATAAAAAATAAAAATAAGTAAAGAGCAGCAGTAAAATAACAGTAGCGAGGATATATACAGGGGGTACGGATACATGTGCGGGGGCACAGGTTAGTCGAGGTAATTGAGGTAATATGTACATGTAGGTAGAATTAAAGTGATAATAAACAGAGAGTACCGGCAGCTTAAGGGGGGGGGGGGGGGGCAATGCAAAGAGTCTGGGTAGCCATTTGATTAGCTGTTCAGGAGTCTTATGGCTTGGGGGTAGAAGCTGTTAAGAAGCCTTTTGGACTTAGACTTGGCGCTCCGGTACCGCTTGCCGTGCAGTAGCAGAGAGAAAAGTCTATGACTAGGTTGGCTGGAGTCTTTGACAATTTTTAGGGCCTTCCTCTGACACCACCTGGTATAGAGGTCCTGGATGGCAGAAAGCTTGGCCCCAGTGATGTACTGGGCCATACGCACTGTCCTCTGTAGTGCTTTGCGGTCGGAGGCCGAGCAGTTGCCGTACCAGGCAGTGATACAACCAGTCAGGATGCTCTCAATGGTGCAGCTGTATAACTTTTTGAGGATCTGAGGACCCATGCCAAATCTTTTTAGTCTTCCTCCCTCTCTCTCTTAGACCTCCTCTGCCTTTGTTTTCCCCTCCATTCCTCCTCCCTATTCCAAGTATACATCTCCTTATGAATATGTTGCACTTCTCATGACATACATCTTGTTCTTGCATTCTCCAGGGACACCATTTAACTGGCTGTCACAATCAAAGTACAATCAGCACAAACCCCTCGGCAGACATTGGCTCGAATCTAGGATGTGCCTTTAGATTTCTAGAAAATGAAGCACTAAGGAAGAATCGTTCATTTCTCTCATTGCCTTCTCAAACCCCAGCCTTGTCTGCTTGGTCTGTTTCGTAAGCGTTCCCGGAAGTCTCGCAATGTTGCGCCTCTGCGTTTAGAAACTCTGTGACTTTACTGTCTTTGACGTTAGTGCTGCTGCGCTAGCGGAACTAATCTTTGTCTTTCAGCTGAGCGCGTGGAAGTTTGCGCGATTCCATTCGTTTATAGGGGTACAACATTTATCTCCAGTAGTAGCCAATGTTTTTCCTCCGTCTATGTACTTGTATGTACGTAATCATTTATGAGTTTTACATTTTAACTCGAGCAAATAACATGTGTATGTGAATCCGCAACCACAGATTGAACGAAGAGTTGTGATGTGTCAGTGTCACACCCATAGTTCGCGCAGGTGGAGGCGTTGGTTTGTTTCTATTGCAGTGTATCGTTCCTTTCTGAAGGAGAGTGAGATCGACTGAGCAGCAGTGGATGTCAGTTTGGGTGCCGTGAATGCGTGTGAGTGAGGTTGTCTGAAATTATTAACGTGATCTGGTGCGGTTTTCTTTGATTATTTTGGAAAATATCAGACAGGGTTGCGTTTAAAGCACAATCATTTAAAGTAACATTATTTAAGGAGATTTGCTATGGTAAGTTGATCACCTTCTCTTTCCTATGGAGGAGGCAGATAGCTATGTTTAAGTCCAGCTGGCCAGCAAGGCAACTAACGTTAGCTAGCTATCGAATTAGACAGCTAACGTTGTCAGTTTTGCAATTGAAAATATTAGCTGACAAGCGAAACAAAATGCAGAAATAGACAGGTAACAAACGTGAGTTAAATATTTTGTATGGCAAATGAAGGGAGCTTGTTATCTCACTTATTTTTTAATATATTTTTTTATAGATGTCGATTCTTAGCCGGGGGGTCATTATTGGACATATAAGTTAGCTAACTACAAAGCGTAGCTAGCTAACGTGCTAGCTTATGACATTAATTCGGCCAGTGTCCAAAGGAGGACAGGTCAAAATACCGCAGTTGCTGTGTTGAGCGACTCCATCGTCGTAGAAGACAATGAGAATGTAACCATGCTGTTAAAAAAACAAAGCTCAATCTTTTTGCTTTACCACGTATGCTATTCAAAAGCCATAGAATTGACGGTGGTTCAAATTTCCTAGCTAACAAGTGGTAAAATCATAACTTCCAGCGACCACAGCCTATACTTGCTGGCTATTGTTTACCAAGAGATGAATGCCAAAGATGGCTGGTTTACTGCTTAAACCCTTTATCAGATTTACTTTGATGTATATATTTTTGCATAACGTTACCCACGTGTGAATTTCTGCTTTCTGTGTATTAGATTGCTCCACAGTGGCTATGTCTGTGTTTTGTATTGCAGAAAGATCAAAGAATACTCGCCAAGATTCTGAAGTGGGTGTCATTGAACTGACAGTCAAGAACCAAACCCGGACGTGATCTCTCAGGCCAGAACACTGTATTGAAAAATATAACCAGGTGCATTCTGCTCCCAAGCAGTGTGCAGTCAGATGCATCTCAACCTCTATGTTTGCAAATGGCTTGCTGTCTGAAGGACGAGCTTTTGTGTTCCATTTGCCTGAGTATCTACCAGGACCCTGTCAGTTTTGGCTGTGAGCACTATTTCTGCCGTAAGTGTATAACTGAGCACTGGAGCAGGCAGGAGCCCCACGGTGCCCGAGACTGTCCTGAGTGTAGGAGGACCTTCGCAGACCCTCTTCTCTCCCCAAGCCTCAAGCTGTCCAACATCGTGGAGCGCTACTCAGCCTTCCCGCTGGACGCCATCCTCAACGCGCAGAGGAGCTCCTATCCCTGCAAGGACCATGAGAAGGTCAAGCTCTTCTGCCTTAGCGACAAGAGCCTGGTATGCTTCTTCTGTGACGAGCCAGCCTTACACGAGCAACACCAGGTCACCACTATTGACGAGGCCTACGAGGAGATACAGGTCAGTTCCACTGGACGTCCTTTCTCCTCGTCTAGTACCCTGGGGTGTCCAGAATTTTAAGTGTTAGCCATAGCCAGGGCTCGGGTTGAATTAGGGGGGAATGAAAGCCTTTTGAAACTGAGCTCCATTTTTAAATTTTTTTATATACTTTCATCTTTATTTAACCAGGTAAGCCAGTTGAGAACAAGTTCTCATTTACAACTGTGACCTGGCCAAGATAAAGCAAAGCAGTGCGACACAAACAACACAGTTACACATGGAATAAACAGACACGCAGTCAATAATACAATAGAGAAAGTCTATATACAGTGTGTGCAAATGAGGTAGGATAAGGGGGGTGAGGCAATAAATAGGCCATAGTGGCAATTATTACAGTATGGCAAATTAAACACTGGGGTGATAGATGTGCAGAAGATGAGTGTGCAAGTAGAGATACTGGGGTGCAAAGGAGCAAAATAAATAACAATATGGTGATGAGGTTTGTTCCAGTCATTGGCAGCAGAGAACTGGAAGGAAAGGCGGCCAAAGGAGGAATTGGCTTTGGGGGTGACCAGTGAAATATACCTGCTGGTGCGTGTGCTACAGGTGGGTGCTGCTATGGTGACCAGTGAGCTGAGATAAGGCGGGGCTTTACCTAGCAATGACTTCTAGATGACCTGGAGCCAGAGGGTTTGGCGACGGATATGAAGCGAGGGCCAGCCAACGAGAGCATACAGGTCGCAGTGGTGGGTAGTATATGGGGCTTTGGTGACAAAACAGATGGCACTGTGATAGACTGCATCCAATTTGCTGAGTAGAGTGTTGGAGGCTACTTTGTAAATGACATCGCTGAAGTCAAGGATCGGTAGGATAGTCGGTTAACAACCTGACTATTGATCTCTGTTCCCTTTTCTGAGAGGGGATCTTGTTGATGTATTGTCCTTGATGTTTACCTCAAAAGATTAACAACACCAGAGGAACGCTATTGTCAGTCAAGACAATTTTTTTGAACTATAATTTAGGCTAAACAAACGTCTTCTGCCAAGGGGTGGAGGACCAACCGTTGAGTCGCAAATTAACATCTTCTTTGCCCCTCTGGCAGAGTAAACAGAGGTTGAATAAGCACATATGAGGTTTTTATACGTGGTGGTTTATTTTCTATCAATGTTGTATCAGGCACTATGAAATCCGATCAAGCTGTTTCCCCCACCCTTTTGGGCTGACTTTCCCCCACCCTTTTGGGCTGACTTTCCCCCACCCTTTTGGGCTGACTTTCCCCCACCCTTTTGGGCTGACTTTCCCCCGCCCTTTTGGGCTGACTTTCCCCCACCCTTTTGGGCTGACTTTCCCCCACCCTTTTGGGCTGACTTTCCCCCACCCTTTTGGGCTGACTTTCCCCCACCCTTTTGGGCTGACTTTCCCCCACCCTTTTGGGCTGACTTTCCCCCACCCTTTTGGGCTGACTTTCCCCACCCTTTTGGGCTGACTTTCCCCCCCCCTTTTGGGCTGACTTTCCCCCACCCTTTTGGGCTGACTTTCCCCCACCCTTTTGGGCTGACTTTCCCCCACCCTTTTGGGCTGACTTTCCCCCACCCTTTTGGGCTGACTTTCCCCCACCCTTTTGGGCTGACTTTCCCCCACCCTTTTGGGCTGACTTTCCCCCACCCTTTTGGGCTGACTTTCCCCTACCCTTTTGGGCTGACTTTCCCCTACCCTTTTGGGCTGACTTTCCCCTACCCTTTTGGGCTGACTTTCCCCTACCCTTTTGGGCTGACTTTCCCCTACCCTTTTGGGCTGACTTTCCCCTACCCTTTTGGGCTGACTTTCCCCTACCCTTTTGGGCTGACTTTCCCCTACCCTTTTGGGCTGACTTTCCCCTACCCTTTTGGGCTGACTTTCCCCTACCCTTTTGGGCTGACTTTCCCCTACCCTTTTGGGCTGACTTTCCCCTACCCTTTTGGGCTGACTTTTTCCCCTACCCTTATGGGCTGACTTTTTCCCCTACCCTTATGGGCTGACTTTTTCCCCTACCCTTATGGGCTGACTTTTTCCCCTACCCTTATGGGCTGACTTTTTCCCCTACCCTTATGGGCTGACTTTTTCCCCTACCCTTATGGGCTGACTTTTTCCCCTACCCTTATGGGCTGACTTTTTCCCCTACCCTTATGGGCTGACTTTTTTCCCTACCCTTATGGGCTGACTTTTTTGCCCTACCCTTATGGGCTGACTTTTTTGCCCTACCCTTATGGGCTGACTTTTTTGCCCTACCCTTATGGGCTGACTTTTTTGCCCTACCCTTATGGGCTGACTTTTTTGCCCTACCCTTATGGGCTGACTTTTTTGCCCTACCCTTATGGGCTGACTTTTTTGCCCTACCCTTATGGGCTGACTTTTTTGCCCTACCCTTATGGGCTGACTTTTTTGCCCTACCCTTATGGGCTGACTTTTTTTCCCTACCCTTATGGGCTGACTTTTTTGCCCTACCCTTATGGGCTGACTTTTTTGCCCTACCCTTATGGGCTGACTTTTTTGCCCTACCCTTATGGGCTGACTTTTTTGCCCTACCCTTATGGGCTGACTTTTTTGCCCTACCCTTATGGGCTGACTTTTTCCCCTACCCTTATGGGCTGACTTTTTTGCCCTACCCTTATGGGCTGACTTTTTTGCCCTACCCTTATGGGCTGACTTTTTTGCCCTACCCTTATGGGCTGACTTTTTTGCCCTACCCTTATGGGCTGACTTTTTTGCCCTACCCTTATGGGCTGACTTTTTTCCCCTACCCTTATGGGCTGACTTTTTTCCCCTACCCTTATGGGCTGACTTTTTCCCCTACCCTTATGGGCTGACTTTCCCCCCACCCTTATGGGCTGACTTTCCATGACATTTCCATCGCTACAATTGTCCTTCATTTGGACTCACAAAGAATAACGATTCAGCTGATTTAGTTACATCATGGCATTACACATGTAGTCTGAAATAATGAATAGCATCTCTGTATAGACTAATGCTAGAGTATGTAGAGCAACAATCGAATTCAATATATTTCCCTTTGATATTCCCAATATTACCACAAACTCAGTCAATGAATATCGTTAGCCTTTTCTTCCATACTTTGATTAGTCCTACAGAGACACAATCCCATAACTCTGGCATTGTAGCTAATCCTGTTCTCTTCTCTTTGCACTCCATTGTTACAGTATGTGTAACAGTCCAATCCCATTTGTTTTGTGTATTAAACCCTTAAATCCGTCAACACTCAAGGCAGCTATAGATGCACTCTCTGTCCCGAGCCACTGTTGGACCAGAGGTGTGATACTGGAGCACTTGTTTAACGCTGTGGTTGGTCAACACCAGGGAGGGAGCTCTGAAAAAGGCCAGACTTGTGCCCTTTGAAATTATTTCCTCAATCCCTCTTCTGTCCAACAGGCATTAGGCTAGGCTGTCTGTGGGATGGCTGCAGGCTCTGAATGTTCCTTATGTTATCCCCTCATTGCATACTGAACTTATGTTTTCCTTGACTCAGGAGGAGAGAGAACCTCTCTTTTAATGTTTTAAAGTACCTGACAATCAAAGGCTTAGTAGACTATTTCACATGTCCTTCCCTCCAGTTCAATTGGGTCTACTTGATGCTGAGCTCTAGGAGCCTTGAAACTGTCTGTCTTGGTGCATCTAGACTGCCTTGGAGCATTCAAAGGTCAGGGCAGTGTAATCTCAATAGATAATTCATTAGTACAACATGCTGTTCTTCTTGGACAGTTTCTCTCTCTCTCTCTCCTTGGAGCCTTTTCCAATGGGATCTGTTGTGACATTTTAGTATTAACTTTACAGCAGGAGGTTAAACAGCTGCGCCGATCTACAGGACCCCGAGAGAAGAGACGGAAACAAACATGTCCCCTATAAGTGTGACTTCAAATACAAGTCATTGTATTTTCTGAGAGTCGTCATTTTAAGTCATTTCTTGTTTAGCTCAGTGAAATGATGGGAACAGAAATGTTGCTCTTTGAGGATGTTATTGGCCAACATGTTGGGTCTTTCAGTTCCATAAAATAAATGTTAAATGCTTTTAGCAGACAAACACCAGGTGGGCGGTTTAAAGAAATGTATTGTGCGTAGAAGTTCCCTTTGAACAGCATGCCCTGGTAATGCTGAGTTAAGTGTCATGGTGTGATGAACAAAGGTGTCTAAAAGCAATGTTCAACTCAGAAGACCGTGTTCAGAGGGCACTCGTGGTGCCAGGTGGGACGTCTCTGTTGAATGGGATCATCTTGGGTTTTGTCAGGTGAGACTGAGGGGTATTTGTTGCTGGGTGGGATGGAATTTGGTGGACACACACATCTTTCTCCCTTTTGTTCTCGCTCTGGCTGTAATGACACTGCAGCTCCCCAAGGAGGTTCTCAGTCAGACGGAGGAGGAGGAGAAAATGTCTCTAGGCTGACTGACTCCTCCACCAGGTCTACTGCCCTGGGTTAAAACATTGCTTTTCAATTCACATCTCAATGCAGTAGTTTGTCCAAGGAAGCTTGCTTTTCGGTTACAGCATACTGTAGCTGTATTGCCCATTCACCTAATGGAAGACTGGGGAGATGGAGCAAAATGTCTCTGGTCACCTTGCTGTTTACGAATAAACAGTTTGCTTTTGTATTGAGTGCCTTATAGATGATGATAATTCCCTGGCTGTTGCCACATGTTGAGCAGGATAAGGGATGTGGTTGACAGTGTTGACCTGGCTCTGCCCACAGATGAACCCAGCGAGGGCTTTAGTTGTCGTGTGGCTGCCAGGCAGGACAGGAGCTACTCTTTGGGCTGAGAGTGAGAGAAGGTGTAATCTCCTTAGCTTGGCATGTCACTCCTCTGCTCTGACCACAGGCATGCAGGTTGTTGATGTCAGGGGCTTTTGCTCCTGCCGACTGTCATCCTTACCCCTGTGGATCCATGCTGCAGTCAAATCTATAATGCGCTAGCTAGCATGTCCTCCACTTCAGCTCAGTGACACGCTGCTGTCCGCACGTACACACACCGTCTGCGCACATGCTTATCAATGTGAAGGATATTAAGGTGGTATAGGGAAAGATTTGTTGGCAGCTCTGCCATTTGCTTGAGGAAACAGAGATTCAGAGGGAAAAAGGCTCCTGCACTCTGCCTAGGAGGGCTGTATGCCTCTGTTCATAAAGGCTGGCATGGACAGCACAACCCCTGTACACAAATGGAAATAATGTTTAGTTGGTTATTGGTTTAGCCTTATTTAAACATTAATTTGATTTGCTTGCCTATTAGTCTGAAGTGTTATGGGTAAATGGACAGCTTTGTTTGATGCAATAATGGTGACCTCTCTGGTTTTGTTTTCCATGTTGTCATCTTAAAACAGGCTGGGAGATTGCTGTTTCAACGGCATCTTTCACCACACAGCTTATCAGACCTGTACGGACGCTGTGAATGTGTGCTTTATTCTCAGCATATTTAGCTTTGCTCCATATAGACAAATTGGAGTCACTAAGGCCAGTCCCTTAATTGTAATGTGGTCTGTCAGTGTGCAGAGCAGCATGGGGACTGGGACAGGAGTATATGGGGTTAGAGAGAGCCTTTGCCTGCTTTCCAGTGGCCCCAGGGACATGTACCTCTTTCTGCTCTGCTTGTCATCAGACAGCAGTGATGGGAAACCCAGACAAGAGGAGAAGGGTTCTGTAGCCCTGGTTATCCATGCATACAGGGATTTGGGGACTGAGCTTCAGATACTTTGTTTAGAGGGATAGGCTGGAGGCTGTGGTAGGGGTGCAGCACATCTGTTTGCTTTAGCAAAGTCTCCAACGGCCCCCCGATTTGCTCTACTGCTATGAGGTCTATGGGAGCACTGTAGTGTTGAACCTCTCCAAGGTCTTTCAGTTAAAGGAAGCTCCTTTACACCATTCTCCATAAGACCTCCCCAGTTATTATTTCATCCTTATCTGGTCCAGAACACAGAGGTTAAGGATGAGGTGTTAACATTTTCCCCTTACCTGCTCCACTGTAACACTGGTATTTGAAGCAGGGGAAAGAGAGGAGCGTATGGGCCTTTGAAGTGTCCCTTCAGGGGTTAACCAGGGCTCTCTCTCACCTTCGCTCACTCTCTCACACTCACACAGCTCTCTCTGAGCCCCCCTTCCACATGCATGGCCATTGCTGCAGTAATGAGTCAGGCAATTTCAAGGGCACCCATGGCTCTCTCCTGAGGCCTGTCCCAGTCTGCTCCAGCTCCCCCTCTCTCTTCTCACTCTCGTTTACTTTCTTGTTCTCTCTATCCGTCCTTAATCTTCCTCCTCATTCCTTATTCTTCTGAGAGAGGTGGTTCCCAGAACCTGGCAGAGTGAAAAAATAGTTAAATTACTTGCTAATGTTTGAACAGTTCAGCGGTCAGTCAGGGTGGCATTGCAGAGAGAAAGAGAGACAGCGTTTGCATTCGTGCAGAAACCGAGTCATGGGGAAAGTCAGAACAGGCATGTTCTGTTAGACGTGTCCAGACATAATGTCCTCAGACATGAAGATGCATTAGCTACTTCACTTGTTACTGCGGCTACCACTGAAGCTGCTTGCCGCTGCGGCCACCACTGAAGCTGCTTGCCGCTGCGGCCACCACTGAAGCTGCTTGCCGCTGCGGCCACCACTGACGCTGCTTGCCGCTGCGGCCACCACTGAAGCTGCTTGCCGCTGCGGCCACCACTGAAGCTGCTTGCCGCTGCGGCCACCACTGACGCTGCTTGCCGCTGCGGCCACCACTGACGCTGCTTGCCGCTGCGGCCACCACTGACGCTGCTTGCCGCTGCGGCCACCACTGACGCTGCTTGCCGCTGCGGCCACCACTGACGCTGCTTGCCGCTGCGGCCACCACTGACGCTGCTTGCCGCTGCGGCCACCACTGACGCTGCTTGCCGCTGCGGCCACCACTGACGCTGCTTGCCGCTGCGGCCACCACTGACGCTGCTTGCTGAGCAGTGAGACAATGCGTTTTTTAAACAGACATTTTAAAAACCTACGTCGAAAGTGCAAGTGTTACAACCTTGTTATGGGTTTATTATCTGACAAATCAGATAAGCACAAGACCTCAGACTGTAGTTACCCACACACCCCCTACATCTGCTGCCCTGTATTGTTTGAATAGAGGAGTTTCTGTATGTTTACAATGGGCAAGTCGGATGTTGTGAATTAGACTTCTCGGTTCCCATGGGAATATGCCAAGCTCACCCTCATCCTCTCAATCTTCATTTTACTGCATGTTTGTCTTTTTTACCACTGTCATTGAAGAACTGAACAGGAAAAAAAAAAAAAATGTATGAAATTGTATGAAATGTATGCATTCCCTACTGTAAGTCGCTCTGGATAAGAGCGTCTGCTAAATGACTAAATGTAAATCTAAATGTAGAATACATCGACTGTTGTTGCTGGTTTTGCATTCTCTTGGTCAGAGACTATAATTTATTACACTGAAGGACTGGTCGCTCCACTGTTCAGATTTGGATTAGTCTCCACTGTTTATCGATGGATTGACCAGCATTCCGTTTATCTTGAGGCCAGTCTTTGGTCTCCACATCTGTTTTATTACAGTCCCAACTCTCTGTAGAAAAGGGTTCTACAGCTGGTGATCCCTGAAACACAAAGCGCTGAACAATCAGCAGATGAATGCTATATCCACATTCGGTGCGATAGGTGCGAGGCTTGAGAAATAGGCCAGCGTAATTGGGTTTATATAGGCCCATTTCTGCTAGTTCACCTAGTTGATACTGTAGAACAGATCAGCATGGAAATCTTTTACATGGATATCATTTTGTCCTTGCGACAACCTCATCTGAGTATTAAAAGTTCATATTAAATGGTAGTCTAGTGGGGTATGTAGACTGTAGTAGCCCATACACCACCCTCCTTTAGTTCTCCTTAGAGCAGAATGTCCGCATTGTAATTATTGTGCTGTGTGGACGACAGCCTCAGACCCCGTGCCAAGCCCTAAGGCTCTGAGCTGTGCGCTCCTGATTATCTTTGGATTTAGCATCCCAGATTACAGGCTATTGTTTAGGGGCCAGGGCTAGTGTGGGCCATAATCTCCTGTGATTCCTTCCCTGTGTCTGATTTAGCTCCAGATGATTTAATTAGGTGTACTGTTGATGGGAGTCCTCATTACTGCTCCATCAGTGATCCTCACAGCACAACCCCTCCACACCTCACAGCCCAACCCCTTCACTCTAATGGTGCTCCAGGAGTGGGGAAGCCTGTCTGGTTGACGTCGTTTACCCTTCCTGTGTTTCCTCTGTGTTATGAATGTAGGTTAGGCCTATCTCTGTTTATCCAGTTACTCTGTCGTCTCCCCCTTCTCAGTCAAGGTGCAATGGGATGAGAGATGGAAATTCCATGGTAACAGAATGATGCTGAGACTCTGATTTTTCACTTTTGAAACGGATGCCAAACAAAAACCAGTGGGAATTGTTAAAAGTAGTCCTAACTTTGCAATCAAATTTTATTAGTCACATGCAATTAGTCTGGGTAGCCGTTTGAGTAGATGTTCAGGAGTCTTGTGGCTTGGCGGTAGAAGCTGTTTTGAAGCCTCTTGGACCTAGACTTGGCGCTCCTCTACCGCTTTCCGTGCGGTAACAGAGAGAACAGTGTATCACTAGGGTGGCTGGAGTCTTTGATAATTCTTAGGGCCTTCCTCTGACACCGCCTGGTATATAGGTCCTGGATGGCAGGAAGCTTGGCCCCAGTGATGTACTGGGCTGTTTGCACTACCCTCTGTCGCGCCTTGCAGTCAGAAGCCGAGCAGTTGTCATACCAGGCAGTGATGCAACCAGTCAGGATGCTCTCGATGGTGCAGCTGTAGAACCTTTTGAGGATCTGAGGACCCATGCCAAATCTTTTCAGTCTCCTTTCTGACCTCCTCCCTATAGGCTGTCTCGTCGTTTGTCGGTGATCAGGCCTACCACTGTTGTGTCATCAGCAAATTTAATGATGGTGTTGGAGTCGTGCCTGACTGTGCAGTCATGCGTGAACAGGGAGTACAGGATGGGGCTGAGCACGCACCCCTGTGTTGAGGATCAGCGTGGCGGATGTGTTAACTACAGTTGAAGTCAGAAGTTTACATACACCTTAGCCAAATACATTTAAATTCCTAACATTTAATCCTAGTAAAAATTCCCTGCCTTAGGTCAGTTAGGATCACCAATTTATTTTAAGAATGTGAAATGTCAGAATGATTTATTTCAGCTTGTATTTCTTTCATCACATTCCCAGTGGGTCAGAAGTTTACATCAATCAATCAATCAATCAATCAAATGTATTTATAAAGCCCTTCTTACATCAGCTGATGTCAAAGTGCTGTAAAGAAACCCAGCCTAAAACCCCAAACAGCAAGCAATGCAGGTGTAGAAGCACAGTGGCTAGGAAAAACTCCCTAGAAAGGCCAGAACCTAGGAAGAAACCTAGAGAGGAACCAGGCTATGAGGGGTGGCCAATCCTCTTCTGGCTGTGCCGGGTGGAGATTATAACAGAACATGGCCAAGATGTTCATAGATGACCAGCAGGGTCAAATAATAATCACTGGTTGCAACAGGTCAGCACCTCAGGAGTAAATGTCAGTTGGCTTTTCATAGCCGATCATTCAGAGTATCTCTACCGCTCCTGCTGTCTCTAGAGAGTTGAAAACAACAGGTCTGGGACAGGTAGCACGTCCGGTGAACAGGTCAGGGTTCCATAGACGCAGGCAGAACAGTTGAAACTGGAGCAGCAGCACAGCCAGGTGGACTGGGGACCGCAAGGAGTCATCATGCCAGGTAGTCCTGAGGCATGTCGTAGGGCTCAGGTCCTCCGAGAGAGCGAGAAACAGAGAGAGAATTAGAGAGAGCGTACTTAAATTCACACAGGACACCGGATAAGACAGGATAAATACTATAGATTAGAGGTCGACGAATTATGATTTTTCAACGGCGATACCGGTTTTTGGAGGATCAAAAAAAGCCGATACCGATTAATCAGCCGATTTATTTGTTTATTTATTTTTTTGACTTTTTTTGTATATATATTTGTAATAATGACAATTGCAACAATACTGAATGAAGACTTATTTTAACTTAATACATCAATAAAATCTATTTGGTCTCAAATAAATGTTAAATTTGATTTAAATAATGCAAAAACAAAGTGTTGGAGGAGAAAGTAAAAGTGCAATATTTGCCATGTAAAAAAGCTAACGTTTAAGTTCATTGCTCAGAACATGAGAACATATAAAAGCTGGTTATTCCTTTTAACATGAGTCTTCAATATTCCCAGGTAAGAAGTTTTAGGTTGTAGTTATTATAGGAATTATAGGACTATTTCTCTCTATACCATTTGTTTCATATACCTTTGACTATTGGATGTTCTTATAGGCACTATCGTATTGCCAGCCTAATCTCGGGAGTTGATAGGCTTGAAGTCATGGACAGCGCAATGCTTGAAGCACAGCGAAGAGATGCTGGCAAATGCAGGAAAGTGCTGTTTGAATGAATGCTTACGAGCCTGCTGGTGCCTACCACCACTCAGTCAGACTGCTCTATTAAATATCAAATCATAGACTTAATTATAATATAACACAGAAATACGAGCCTTAGTTTCCAGAGTTTACCATATTAATGACCTATCATTTCGAAAACAAAACGTTTATTCTTTCAGTGAAATACGGAACCTTTCCGTATTTTATCTAAGTCTAAATATTGCTGTTACATTGCACAACCTTCAACGTTATGTCATAATTATGTACAATTCCGGCAAATTAATTACGGTCTTTGTTAGGAAGAAATGGTCTTCACACACTTCGCTACGAGCCAGGCAGCCCAAACTGCTGCATATACCCTGACTCTGCTTCTACAGAACGCAAGAGAAGTGACACAATTTCCCTAGTTAAAAGAAATTCATGTTAGCTGGCAATATTAACTAAATATGCAGGTTTAAAAATATATACATGCGTATTGATTTTAAGAAAGGCATTGATGTTTATGGTTAGGTACACATTGGTGCAATGACATCACTCGTTTTGCATGCAATGACAGGATGTTCTCCATGGAGATTTGTGTGTCTTACACATTCTGCATGCATCTACTTTTTTTTTTACTTAACACTTATTTTTGCTTGACTTCTTAAAGCATTGTTGGTTAAGGGCTTGTAAGAACCTCAGCTTGTCCTCTTCATAAATCAAATTTTATTGGTCACATACACATTATGCATTTGTTTTGTGTAATTCTTTTTGCGTGGGTGGGTGGAACAGAACACACATTTATCTGAGTCACTATTAGTAACTGATTTATGAGCACCACTTATGCATTTCAGTTATGTCATGTCTAAAGTACAAAGCTAATTTGCGCTACACTATATAGTTTTTTTTTCTCTGCCTTTATCAGCGCAAGAGATGATATATTGGCCAATGTCAAATCAATCCCCAGCCCGAGATGTCTTGATGCCCCCTCCCCCGCACCTCTCTGATTCAGAGGGGTTGGGTGAAATGCGGAAGACACATTTCGGTTCAATGCATTCAGTTGTGAAACTGACTAGGTATCCCTTTTCCCATTCTTGTAGATCTGTAAGACCTGTTTAGGTATGATAACAGAAGTCTCACTAGCTGAGTCTGTGGAACAACTGACTAGAATGTGGATATGGGTAAAGGTGGCGACTGAGGGAACACAGCAGTGGTCAGTTGTAAATAGCCGGTGGGGTGTTGTCTGCTGACGTACAGAACATTGGTCCACAGACACACAGTATGTAGGTTACAGTACATCAGGGTAAGTAATGGCTTCTACACATGGCCTGGATAACACAGGGACAATTGACGCAGTCCACCCCACCAGCTAGCTAGCAGGCTGGAATTGACGCAGTCCACCCCACCAGCTAGCTAGCAGGCTGGAATTGACGCAGTCCACCCCACCAGCTAGCTAGCAGGCTGGAATTGACGCAGTCCACCCCACCAGCTAGCTAGCAGGCTGGAATTGACGCAGTCCACCCCACCAGCTAGCTAGCAGGCTGGAATTGACGCAGTCCACCCCACCAGCTAGCTAGCAGGCTGGAATTGACGCAGTCCACCCACCAGCTAGCTAGCAGGCTGGAATTGACGCAGTCCACCCCACCAGCTAGCTAGCAGGCTGGAATTGACGCAGTCCACCCCACCAGCTAGCTAGCAGGCTGGAATTGACGCAGTCCACCCCACCAGCTAGCTAGCAGGCTGGAATTGACGCAGTCCACCCCACCAGCTAGCTAGCAGGCTGGAATTGACGCAGTCCACCCCACCAGCTAGCTAGCAGGCTGGAATTGACGCAGTCCACTCCACCAGCTAGCTAGCAGGCTGGAATTGACGCAGTCCACCCCACCAGCTAGCTAGCAGGCTGGAATTGACGCAGTCCACCCCACCAGCTAGCTAGCAGGCTGGAATTGACGCAGTCCACCCCACCAGCTAGCTAGCAGGCTGGAATTGACGCAGTCCACCCCACCAGCTAGCTAGCAGGCTGGAATTGACGCAGTCCACCCCACCAGCTAGCTAGCAGGCTGGAATTGACGCAGTCCACCCCACCAGCTAGCTAGCAGGCTGGAATTGCCATGTCTTCATGGAGCACGACCCTTCTACTGATCCCAACACAAGCACAAATAGGGCTGTGATGATGTTTTTAACATTTTTCCATGACTAAAATTAAAACACAAAGCAGACCATACTTTTTGGTCATTTTAAAACCTGCTGTACTTACAATATTGTGTGCTATAGTTTGGAGAATGAATGAATATGACCCTGGATGACATAATGTTTGTTAGGGTTGTTTTCCTAAAGAAGATAAATCCACTTTGTGTTTTGTTTCCTTGCCACGATACTAATGAGTATTGCGATACTGGTATCGTCCTGGCCCCAATGACAAAGGAAGCCCAGCCCTGACAAGACTTGAGGAGGAGACCATTCCATCAGTTTCACAACCAGTCAGTCACATTCTTGTGATATGAGCTCCATTTTTCCATGACTCTAAGGAAAGGAATGCTTTTTTATTTTCTTAATTCATGAATGATTATTTTAAGTAACAGTCAAGGAGGCTAGCTGCATGCAGTCCAATCCTCCACACTGATTGGAATGCAGTCCAGTCAGTGTGGGGGGGAAACATTTTAATAACAAGCTAGCCAAACCAATAACAAGCTAGCCAAACCAATACTAATAAAAATAGTAAATCTAATACCAGGAAACAATAGTGGTGTTAATCAACTACACTGATCTTAGCAGCCTCATGCCAACAGTGCCTTGGTTGTGTGTCTGTCTGGCTGCTGCTAATACACTGCCACTGGGGTAAGCAGCATCTCAAACAACTCTCAGCAACAGAAATGCTGCGTCAGACCACAGCGTTTTTCACAAACATCCAAATGTGCTCAAGCTGTACCTTAAATCCCAGCTACTCATTTTCGACTCACCTCAGCAGAGCCTGCATCCTCTCTGGGGGAGGCCCTGTCCCTGCAGTGTGAACAGCACCAGCAGGCTACAGCAGCCAGCAGACTGTGCAGACCAAGGAGACAGCCTGGAGGTAACATCCACCCCATGTAACCTACTCTTTGATGAACATACAGCCAGCCGTGTCTGTCATTGTATACGACTGTGACTAGGCAATGCTGTGATGGCGATAGCGACTGTATCACACACGCAGACACTGGACATTCCTCCTCCCCTCTGACCTCATCCTCACAGACGGTACAAAGAAGGTGGGGGGCCCAGTGAGTGGTCTGACAATTGCTAGCAGACCGATGGGAGATTGGAGAGAGAGCCAGGCTGACTGTGTCTGAGGAGTCATTCTGTGGCTGCTGTGACAGGCTGCCTGGCCCTGGTTGCCCAGCTCTTGTTACTAGATTATAGGCCCTCTAACGAGATTACCACCAGACAATGGAGCTCCAACACAAGTGGCTTGCCGAACAACACACACACACACCTGCCTACCCGACCTTGGCCAATTACACAAAAGCTGGTCTAACTCCTTGGGAACTTTGGGTGTTTTCACATATGAAATTTGGTACTCTGGTTCGGTTTCCTGGAGCATTTTGTGAGGATTGTAGAAAATGCGTTTTGCATTCACAAGACCTGGAAATAAGAGTTTCAGGGTGCGATTAGCAAGACGTGCATTCTACATGACGTTAGCTTGTTTATAATGGGCAGAAAAAGTTCCGCGCGACTCACCGTGTCCCATTACCTGGTACTCTGGTCCTGGATCTTGGACCATGAACTCACGCAGGTCCAGGATTCATTTCAGCCAGGGTTCCTTTGCGTATCACACATGCTTTATAGGGTGGATCAGGGTACCAAACGTTTCCGGATCAAAAGGGAATATGTGAAAGCACCCTTTTGAAAGTTGTGGCTATGTAGAGTTAAAAGGAAAAGAGGAAGCTGTGATACTTGCTTTCTCCAGTGGTTAGAATGTAGGTCAAGTCATGTGAATGATGAATGTTCCCAGCCTGCTCTACTTGAGTGAGCTGAGACCGAGGAGAGCATGCACATCTATCCTACCTCCTCCAACTAGAAGAAACACATGAGGGTAGTTTAGAACCTTACCAGGGATTCGCACAAGATTTCCGTTTTCAGAAACTAACTCATAATTCTGAATTGGCTAATGTACATCTTGATGGAAAGAGAACAGTGTTGAAAGGCTTATTGTTTGAACAGGGGAGGAGTTCAGAGATGCAGTGTGAGGACAGTGAAGTTTAAAGAGGGCTATTAGTGAGGTCTCCAGGAATCAGTGTTATAGAGCTGTATATTAATGATCACAGAGTGTGACATGGTAGGGCAAGGCAGTGGGGAACCGGTCTTCTTGGCAGAGGGCTGGAGAATAGATCTGGGGTGTTGGCAAACCTTGAGTGGCCTGCTGCTTCAGCAGAGAGCTGCCAGACAGTCCAGCCAGCCGTGTCAATGATATACAGCCTCTTTCCCCAACAACGGGCTAAAACTTACTGCCTAAACTGATCAAAACGATAGTTTAAACTATCAATGTAGACTCTATTCAAATGCAATCAAATCAGGGTTATGATCCTACAACGGCAGTGTACAAAAATTGTCATTTTTCTGTCACTTAGATTGTGGCATCATTTCCAGAGGTGTGAGACGAGGTGCAGAAATCAATCGTTTTCAGTCTGACACACTTTCTGTCTTCCTGTGTACAAACCCTCTTTCACGGTGGAAGCAGCCATCTTCCTTTTTGGAAGATCTAAGCTGATAACCCATGACTCGTTTGTCATCACCCCTGTGACTCACCTGTTCTAGGTATCTATATACAGTGCCTTCAGAAAGTATTCATACCCCTTGGCATATTCCACATTTTGTTGTGTTACAGCCTGAATTCAAGTTTGGGCTTTGGTTAGGCAAAGCCTAAACTTGAATTCTGTGCAAGACTTGAAGATTCCCTGTCTAACTTAACAGAGCTTGAGAAAAAATATTTCAGGAAGAAAAGGAGAGAATCCCCAAAGCTGTTATGGACATACCCAAGACGACTCAAAGCTGTAATCGCTGCCAAAGGTGCTTCTACAAAGTATTGACACGGGAGTGAATACTTATGTAAATGAGATATTTCTGCGTTTCATTTTCAATACATTTGCAAACATTTCTAAAAACATGTTTTCACTTTGATTATATTTAATCCATTTTGAATTCTGGCTGTAACACAACAAAATGTGGAATAAGTCAAGGGGTGTGAATAATTCCTGAGGCACTGTATGTGTCTGCCTGTGTAACTGGGTCTGAGAGCAGACTCGGTGTAGACTAGGCGGCAGGTTTGTGTTCTTGTTCACACTGATTTACACACCACGGCCCATGCCGTAGACCGCTGTACCGGCTACCAGTTCAGAGCAGTGTGTTCAGCCTTCATGTCTGCTGCCTGACAGAATTAGGACCCAGGCTTGAGCAAGTTTTTTTTGGCTTTGCTTTAGTGAATGTGAATGGAATCAGAACAAACCAGCTTTTAGTTTTCTTTAGTGTATGGAATCAGAAGTGTGTGTATAAAAATATGTGTGTATGAATATATATGTGTATATACGTGTATGTGTGTATATGTATATAAAAATGTGTGTGTATGAACATATACATACAGTCGTGGCCAAAAGTTTTGAGAATGACACAAATATGAATTTTCACAAAGTTTGCTGCTTCAGTGTCTTTAGATATTTTTGATGGCAGCCCATTCATGCATAATCAATGCTTGGAGTTTGTCAGAATTTGTGGGTTTTTGTTTGTCCACCCGCCTCTTGAGGATTAACCACAAGTTCTCAATGGGATTAAGGTCTGGGGAGTTTCCTGGCCATGGACCCAAAATATTGATGTTTTGTTCCCCGAGCCACTTAGTTATCACTTTCGCCTTATGGCAAGGTGCTCCATCATGCTGGAAAAGGCATTGTTCGTCACCAAACTGTTCCTGGATGGTTGGGAGAAGTTGCTCTCGGAGGATGTGTTGGTACCATTCATTATTCATGGCTGTGTTCTTAGGCAAAATTGTGAGTGAGCCCACACCCTTGGCTGAGAAGCAACCCCACACATGAATGGTCTCAGGATGCTTTACTGTTGGCATGACACAGGACTGATGGTAGCGCTCACCTTGTTTTCTCCGGACAAGCTTTTTTCCGGATGCCCCAAACAATCGGAAAGGGGATTCATCAGAGAAAATGACTTTACCCCAGTCCTCATTAGTCCAATCCCTGTACCTTTTGCAGAATATCAGTCTGTCCCTGATGTTTTTCCTGGAGAGAAGTGGCTTCTTTGCTGCCCTTCTTGACACCAGGCCATCCTCAAAGTCTTCGCCTCACTGTGCGTGCAGATGCACTCACACCTGCCTGCTACCATTCCTGAGCAAGCTCTGTACTGGTGGTGCTCCGATCCCGCAGCTGAATCAACTTTAGGAGACGGCCCTGGCGCTTCCTGGGCTTTCTTGGGCGCCCTGAAGCCTTCTTCACAACAATTGAACCGCTCTCCTTGAAGTTAGCTTTTTTTTCCCTTAATAAATAAATTCATCACTTAACTGCATTTTGTGTTAACCCAAGTAATATTTTTATTTGTTTGATCTGAAATATTTAAGTGTGACATATGTGCAAAAAAATAAGATATCAGGAAGGGGCAAATACTTTTTCACAGCACTGTATATACGTGTGTGTGTGTGTGTGTGTGTGTGTGTGTGTGTGTGTGTGTGTATATATATATATATATATATATATATATATATATATATATATATATATATATATATATATATATATATATATATATATATATACGTTTGTGTGTATACAGTTGAAGTTGGAAGTTTACATACACTTAGGTTGGAGTTATTAAAACTTATTTTTCAAACGCTCCACAAATTTCTTGTTAACAAACTATAGTTTTGGCAAGTCTGTTAGGACATCTACTTTGTGCAGACAGATTATTTAACTTATAATTCACTGTATCACAATTCCAGTGGGTCAGAGGTTTACATACACTAAGTTGACTGTGCCTTAAACAGCTTGGAAAATTCCAGAAAATGATGTCATGGCTTTAGAAGCTTCTGATAGGCTAATTGAGTCAATTAGAGGTGTACCTGTGGATGTATTTCAAGGCCTACCTTCAAACTCAGTGCCTCTTTGCTTGACATCATGGGAAAATCAAAAGAAATCAGCCAAGACCTCAGAAAAACAATTGTAGACCTCCACAAGTCCGGTTCATCATTGGGAGCAATTTCCAAATGCCTGAAGGTACCACGTTCATCTGTACAAACAATAGTACGCAAGTATAAACACCATTGGACCACGTAGCCGTCATACCGCTCAGGAAGGAGATGCGTTCTGTCTCCTAGAGATGAACGTACTTTGGATGCGAAAAGTGCAAATCAATCCCAGAACAACAGCAAAGGACCTTGTGAAGATGCTTGAGGAAACCGGTACAAAAGTATCTATATCCACAGTAAAACGAGTCCTATATCGGCATAACCTGAAAGGCCGGTCAGCAAGGAAGAAGCCACTGCTCCAAAACCGCCATTAAAAAAAGCCAGACTACGGTTTGCAACTGCACATGGGGACAAAGATTGTACTTTTTGGAGAAATGTCCTCTGGTCTGATGAAACAATAATATAACTGTTTGGCCATAATGACCATCATTATGTTTGGAGGAAAAAGGGGGAGGCTTGCAAGACGAAGAAAACCATCCCAACCGTGAAGAACGGGGGTGGCAGCATCATGTAGTGGACGTGCTTTGCTGCAGGAGGGACTGGTGCACTTCACAAAATAGATCTCATCATGAGGAAGAAAAATTATGTGGATATATTGAAGCAACATGTCAGGAAGTTACAGCTTGGTTGCAAATGGGTCTTCCAAATGGACAATGACCCCAAGCAAACTTCCAAAGTTGAGGCAAAATGGCTTAAGGACAACAAATTCAAGGCATTGGGAGTGGCCATCACAAAGCCCTGACCTCAATCCCAGAGGAAATTTTTGGGCAGAACTGAAAAGGCGTGTGCGAGCAAGGAGGCCTTCAAACCTGACTCAGTTACACCAGCTCTGTCAGGAGGAAGGGGCCACAATTCACCCAACTTATTGTGGGAAGCTTTTGGAAGGCTACACGAAACGTTTGACTGAAGTTTAACAATTTAACGGCAATGCTACCAAATACTAATTGAGTGTATGTAAACTTCTGACCCACTGGGAATGTGGTGAAATAAATAAAAGCTGAAATAAATCCTTCTCTCTACTATTATTCTGACATTTCACATTCTTAAAATAAAGTGGTGATCCTAACTGACCTAAGACAGGGAATTTTTACTAGGACTGAATGTCAGGAATTGTGAAAAACTGAGTGTAAATCTATTTAGCTAAGGTGTATGTAAACTTTCGACTTCAACTGTACGTATGCATGCAAAACCCAGACAAAATATAAGTATATATATATATATATATATATATATATATATATATATATATATATATATATATATTGAGCACCTGTTCAACTCCAGACATCCTGTGTGATGCTCATTCACGCTGGGACTGGGGCTGTTTTGTTCCTGTCTTCCTCAGAGCAGGCAGCCTGTTTGAAGCCAGTAACCCTCTTTAGCTCCTAAGCAAGTTGCTGTATTAGTAAGGCCTGCAGCTGGCAGGAACGTTTGGGGAAAATATTAGGCCCCTGTGCGTGTTTAGGAAATATGAGGCAGTGATCTCATTTTCTAAGATATAGCCTGGAGCTGTTAATGTGAGAGAAAAGGAGGAGGTGTGTGAGAAATTAGTTAGGTTTATAATCAGCCAACCAACCGTGACCCTGTTCCCTGCCGCTCGGCATCCTGGGGGAAATATCATATCAGACTTTGGTCCGCCTGCTGAGATGGTCAGGGGGAGGAGTCTAGGACTGCCTTTTTAGCTTTGTTTTCATTAGAGTGCTTTTTATTCCGTTTTTATTGTTATTCTTTTTTTTATCCCCTTATGTTTTGTTTTGTAGTAAATATTGAAGTTTTATGTGAAGCACATTGTGTTGCATTCTGTCTGAAATGTGCTGTATAAATACAGCTTGATTTGATTTGACTCCATAAAGCAGACAGACTGAAGTTTCAAATGGCATGGGGCAGTGTTGCCACTCTCTCGGTTAGAATCTTGGATCAAGATTATTCTTAATTTTTCGATGCTATAGGGCAATACAATGATCTGCTTACTATTGCATACAACAACCAGTCAGACAACAGAGTGAGGTCCCTGGCAGTGCAGAGGCCCTTGTAAACGGCGCTCCTCTCTTCGGATTGGTCCATAGCCTGTAAGAGGAGAGTGCCCTTTGACCTATTGCAGGCTGGAGCTGGCCCTGAGAGAAATAGAACCCGCTGATCCTACTGCAGTCTTCCTATCATTAAAATGTAAAGCCACGTTCCATCTCAGCACTGGGAGATTGTTTTACTTAGTCCATGTCCTTGAAAAGGCTCATTCAAAGCTGTATAGAAAGAAACTCCCCACATGTGTCTTTTCCACATCTATTTTGTAGCCAATATTATAACCAATGAAATGGGCTTCTTCCGTCAGCACATCGTAAACCAAAGTACATTGAACGTCTGCCTGGCCTTTTTCTGTGCCAAAGAGCTGAATTTGAAGACTGTTGGCTTGAATATTTGATAGTCAACAGGAAGAAATGTTCTATTGCTGCATTGATATTCCTCTCAGTACTTTCCGCAGCAGCTAAATGACTGACCGCTGTTGTAATGACCCCTTCTGTCCTTCTTTACTGACAGTCCCATTTAGACTTCTGTTATCCCTCTGGACTATTGGAACTGGAGGAGAGCTTAGCAATGATCTTCGCTGGCAGCATGACATTGAACACATTCTCAAGCCCTGCACCTGCAGTTCCCCTGCTCCACTTCTGACACTTAGAGGCACAGGCTCATATGACTGGAAATGCTAAGAGGATTATGTTGCTTTTAGAATTCAAGTCACTGTGTGTGCAGCACATTGGGCTCGGGGGACCTCTGTCTAGACTGGGCCCGGGGGACCTCTGTTGGTGACAGCAGCACAGAGACCCACTTTCTCTCTGATGGAACCCTCTCTGGAAACCTCCGTTCCTCAGACCCAGTACCCAGTCCATTTTGGCTCTCTTTTGCGCTCGCTCGCTAATATATTGTCTGATATGTTCTGTTGCAGAGGGAGATGAAGGAGCAGCTGGCCACTCTGCAGGACAGTGAGAAGGGACACACAGAGGCCCTGCAGCTACTGCAGAGACTACTCACTGAGACCAAGGTAGCACACTAAGCACTACTCACTGAGACCAAGGTAGCACACTAAGCACTACTCACTGAGACCAAGGTAGCACACTAAGCACTACTCACTGAGACCAAGGTAGCACACTAAGCACTACTCACTGAGAACAAGGTAGCACACTAAGCACTACTCACTGAGACCAAGGTAGGACACTAAGCACTACTCACTGAGACCAAGGTAGAACACTAAGCACTACTCACTGAGACCAAGGTAACACACTAAGCACTACTCACTGAGACCAAGGTAGCACACTAAGCACTACTCACTGAGACCAAGGTAGGACACTAAGCACTACTCACTTAGACCAAGGTAACTTAGAGAGCCTTTTTACCCATTAGAGACCAAGTTAATGGTCGAGTGGTTTCTGTCTGTCTCTCATCCTATCTCTGTCACCCTCCACCTGTCTGTACTGAACTGATTGGTTTATTGAGCATCTCTTTAATCTATACACCTTGTTTTAATCAGAGGAGTAAGAGCAGCCACTCAATACAACAGATATTCCTCAGTCACCTTTTCTGTCTCATCTCTTCCCCCTTTGATGACTTCACAAAGGCAGGGCTGTCTGACAGAGAGTGGAAGGGTGTCGTTCTTTCTGCTGTTTACATGCTGGCTGTTCCCTGGCACGCCAGCCCAGCCAGCACCCTCCCGTCTTCCTGTCCTGTCCGCAGGACTTTACTTTAACCTGGCTCTGGCCCAGAGAGGCAGACCTGCCATCACTTTCAGCTGACTGCCTGTTGGAGCTCTTCTAGCCCCTCCATTAGAAATCAGCCCATCTCATTAGGTTTGCATCCATTTGTCCGAAGAGATGTGCGTTGCCTGGAAAAGGCCCATAGGGGAACTAAATCGATCTCCCTGCCTCTCCAATACATTTAGGTTGATGACAATGAAATGCTCTGTTTTCTTGCTCTTCCTGTTTGACCACACACAGAAACCAAAGAAGAATTGATTTGTAGGATCTGATCAAAGCACCCACAAATGATGTTATGTAATCCTGAAACGCGAGACTGCCCACCTCAAACACCCATAATCCTCTCTACCCCTCTCTCCCAGGCAACATGAAGGTGTTGAAACTGAAACTTTGAGCAGGGTGGTGTGAGGCTGCCATTACCCTTGTTTTGGTATGACTTAAATGTCCCCTAACACTGCTGTTTGTCACTTAATTGGTTTATATTGGTTCTGGTGCTCTAGTTTAGTTCCAGTCCTGGGCCCATGTGTTTAGGGGCATCCCCTTCCCTGTCTGAAGAGCAGACATGGTGTCTGATTCTCTGGCCATGGGGGTTTGTCTGATTTAACGTGCTGCTTCTCTGAGACCCAGCCTCCTCTTCCTGTAGGCTTTAAATATCCACCTTGCCATAGCCATAACACCCTGCTGGAGAAGACTGGCACATGGTTACTGCATTGCTGCAGGCCTCATCAGTCCTGTCCTCCTCTCACTGTCACACTCACATCCCACTCCTGCCCTGCTCTGTATTGGAGATAAATGATCTTAATAGGCTTAAAGTTCCCAGCAGCGCAGAGAGAATGCTACGAGGTTCCTACAGGAACAGGCATGCTGCTGGAGGGAAATTGATTTATGGCAGGCAGTAGCAATAAAACCCAGATTCTGATGCTGCTACCCCTGCTTCCTGGTGCTCCCTGGTGTTCCCCTGTGATGGAGAGGAGTAGAAACTACTAGAACAGAGTGAATGTTTCCTTTGTACAGACAGACAGAAGCCCAGCGTGAGAAGCTGCTCCCTCCAGTTGTTACTGGACTGAGCCTCTTGGATCTCCTCTTTGTTCTGTGTCTCTGCTGCTACTGTTGCTGTTAGCATTGGAGATGATTCATTTCCTCTTCAAGTCCAGCGCCCTCCTTGATTTCCCCACGACTACAAATCAATTCACCCCACTCTCTCCTCTCCTCAGCTTCCGCTCCTTTTCCCCTCATCAACAGCACTGCTCTTCCCATAATAGCATCCTTTTCACTGACTATCTGCTGGCCTTGTAAATGTTGCCTTCTGTCCCCAGCCGACCCCACAGCATCAGCCTTTTAAACATGCTCTCTATCTCACAAGCAGTACCACTATTAAAACAGCACAATGTGACTAACTGTGCTCTAGGGCCTCTTCCACTGTCCCAACCTTCCAGTGAGGCTGAGCTTTGCCCTATTCTACTCCTAATGCTCTCTATATAGGCCGTTCTTATGATAGCACATTTTGTATTGATTTAATGTTGGATGATCTATAACAGCAGATGGGGATTGTCCCTAGAAGCCCTGCCTTTGACTGTTAGACAGATTTTTTTCAGTCAATGAATTTACATAGTGGTTAGGTGCTAAAAAGGTTTTTATAAACCAAGTGGTTCGAGCCCTGAATGCTAATTGGCTGAAGGCTGTGGTATATCAGACTGTATACCACAGGTATGACAAAAAAAATGTTTTACTGTTCTAATTACCATGGTTACCAGTTTATAATAACAATAAGGCACCTCAGGGGTTTCTAGTGTATGACCAATATACAACGGCTAAGGGCTGTATCCAGGTACTCTGCGTTGCGTCGTACTTAAGAACAGTCCACAGCCGTGGTATATTAGCCATATACCACCCCTTCTTGTGCCTTATTGTTTAAGTAAGCCATGGGGTGACTGACTCTTGTCAAGTGGCAGGCAGTAGCTTAAGAGTGCAGAGGCAGAGTGACAGAGGCACTTGATTAGACATACGTTTTCTATTTAAGCAATAAGGCCCGAGGGGGTGTGGTATATGGCCAATAAACCACATCTAAGGGCTGTTCTTCAGCACGACGCAACGTGGAGTGCCTGGATACAGCCCTTAGCTGTAGTATATTGGCCATATACCACCAACCCCCGAGGTGCCTTATTGATATTATAAACTGGTTACCAATGTAATTAGAGCAGTAATAATAAATACAAATATACCACAGCTGTCAGCCAATCAGCATTCAGGGCTCAAACCCCCCCAGTTAAGATGGCGCCAAAGATGATGGCTGCCGTTGTACATGCACGTAACCAGTTGTGCAATTTCTTTTTTTCCTTTTTTTAAAAACCTATTTTGTACATAATGTTGCTGCTACCGTCTCTTATGACCGAAAATAACTTCTGGACATCAGAACTGGGATTACTCACCACAAACTGGAAGACGCTTTTCCTTTAACGAGTCCGATGAGAAAGATATACTGCTCTCCCGGGAACAGGCCCAGATCCACGTCATTTGCGTGAAGAAAAGACGGAGGAAAAGAGGACGCAGATCAGGCTGCCTTTTGAGAATCCGTAGGAGAGACAGTAAACTCCCATTGCCATCAATTCTACTTGCTAACATGCAATCATTGAAAAATAAAATTGGTCAAGGCTCACATCAACAGCATCCTCCCGGACACCCTAGACCCACTCCAATTTGCATACTGCCCCAACAGATCCACAGATGACGCAGTCTCTATTGCACTCCACACTGCCCTTTCCCACCTGGACAAAATGATCACCTATGTGAGAATGCTGTTCATTGACTACAGCTCAGTGTTCAACACCATAGTGCCCACGAAGCTCATCACTAAGCTAAGGACCCTGGGACTAAACAACTCCCTCTGCAACTGGATCCTAGACTTCCTGACAGGCTGCCCCAGGTGGTAAGGGTAGGCAACAACACGTCTTCCATGTTGATCCTAAACACTGGGGCCCCTCAAGGGTGTGTACTTAGTTCCCTCTTGTACTCGCTGTTCACCCACGACTGTGTGGCCAAACACGACTCCAACACCATTAAGTTTGCTGACGACACAACAGTCTGATCACCGACAACGATTTGACAGCCTATAAGGAGGAGGTCAGAGAACTGGCAGTGTGGTGCCAGGAAACCACCTCTCCCTCAATGTGAGCAAGACAAAGGAGTTGATCGTGGACTACAGGAAAAGGCGGGCCAAACAGGCCCCCATTAACATCAACGGGGCTGTAGTTGAACAGGTCGAGAGTTTCAAGTTTCTTGGTGTCCACGTCACCAACAATCTATCGTGGTCCAAACACACCAAGGCAGTCGTGAAGAGGGCACGACAAAACCTTTTCCCTCAGAAGACTGAAAAGATTTGGCAAGGGTCCCCAGTTCCTAAAAAGGTTCTACAGCTGCATCATCGAGAGCATCCTGATCGATTGCATCACCGCGTGGTATGGCAACTGCTCGGTATCTGACCGTAAGGCGCGACAGAGGGTAGTGCGAACGGCCCAGTACATCACTGGGGCCAAGCTTCCTGCCATCCAGGACCTATATAATAGGCCGTGTCAGAGGAAAGCCCAGTCACACAAGACTCCAGTCACACAAGTCATAGACTGTTTTTTCTGCTACCGCATGGCAAGTGGTACCAGAGCGCCAAGTCTACGACCAAAAGGCTCATTAAAAGCTTCTACCCCCCCCCAAGCCATAAGACTGCTGAACAATGAATGGCCACCGGACTTTTACATTGACCCCCCCCCCCCCCCCCACATTTGTTTTGTACACTGCTGCTACTTGCTGTTTATTATCTATGCATAGTCACTTCACCCCGACCTACATGTACAAATGACCTCTAACCTGTATCCCCGCACACTGACTCGGTACTGGTACCCCTGTATATAGCCTTGTTATTGTGTTTTATTATTTTTACTTTTGTTTATTTGGTAAATATTTTCTTAACCAACACTTCAAGAAGAGTTAAGGGCTTGTAAGTAAGCATTTCACGGTGAGGTCTACACTTTTATTCGGCGCATGTGACAAATAGTTAGATTTGATTTTTGATTTGCTAATGTTTAATGGTTGTAGCATAACCTGCACTTTCATTGTAAATAAATAACCTCTCATCCCCCTCTTCTCTTTCTCATCTCTCTCTTGTCCCCGTCTCCTCTCGCCCTCTCTCTCTCGTTCCAGTCGTCGGCCAAGGGCCTTCGTGCGACCATCGGCGAGGTGTTTGAGCATCTGCAGCGGTTTCTGCGCGAGCGCCAGAAGGCCATGTTGGAGGAGCTGGAGACTGACACGGCGCGCACGCTCTCCGACATCGAGCACAAGATCCAGCGCTTCAGCCAGCAGCTGCGTGACGTCAAGGAGGGCATCGGCATCCTGCAGGAGCGCCTAAACGAGCCGGGACACCATGACTTCCTGGAGGGCGTTGCCCTCACCTCCGAGAGGTGCTCTGCTTACTGTCTGACTGACCATGGATCAGCTGTTCTTCCAAACAGCCACAGTCCTAAACTTTTGTAAGATAGTACGCTGTCTGAGGTTATGTTATACTACCCTCCTAACATAACACCATCCCCTGAATGTAATCCATTCTGCTCATCGTCAGGATAGTGATATTGATATCTTGGAGTGAAAGTGCAGAGTTAGGCAATGAGGCTTATCCCGGGTCAGGCCAGATATACAGGGCTCATTATTTGAAATCTGTGAAAGAGTGGGCTCCGGGGATAGAGTTGAAGTATTTAAGATCTTAGAGGGATTGATAAGGTGGACTGAGGAAGTTGTTGCATCAGTAGGCGTTCTAACAACCAGTCCAGAGGGCATTGACAGGAATGAGTGAAGAATGAACTGATGTACAGGTTCGCCATCTCACATTTTCCAATACTTCTTTGTGAGAACAGGATTGACAAGGTTGTGGTTTCTCCTCAGGCTAACAGTCACTTAAATGCACAGCAGGTGAATGGTTAGCCTTGCCTCACCGAACACCCTGTTCTTTTTTTTTCTTTTTTCAATGTTCCTCAAGATGATCAGTGTTTAGCTGTGCAGCCCTAGCTTTCCCAGGCAGGGTTGAGAAGGGCTTCAAAGTGGTGAAAATAGGAAGGTAAAGATTCACAGATGCACTTGTATCTTAAACATGTGTATCCGTCCGCGGACCCCAATCCAAATTTAGTATGCGTCAGTCAGAAAATCTACAGTTGAAGTCGGAAGTTTACATAAACTTAGGTTGGAGTTATTAAAACTCGTTTTTCAACCACTCCACAAATTTCTTGTTAACAAACTATAGTTTTGGCAAGTTGGTTAGGACATCTACTTTGTGCATGACACAAGTAATTTTTCCAACAATTGTTTAGACAGATTATTTCACTAATAATTCACTGTATCACAATTCCAGTGGGTCAGAAGTTTACATACACTAAGTTGACTGTGCTTTTAAAAAGCTTGGAAAAGAAAATTCCATAAAATGATGTCATGGCTTTAGAAGCTTCTGATAGGCTAATTTACATAATTTGAGTCAATTGGAGGTGTACCTGTGGATGTATTTCAAGGCCTACCTTCAAACTCAGTGCGTCTTTGCTTCACATTACGGAAAAATCAAAAGAAATCAGCCAAGACCAATTGTAGACCTCCACAAGTCTGGTTCATCCTTGGGAGCAATTTCCAAACGCCTGAAGGTACCACGTTCATCTGTACAAACAATAGTACGCAAGTATAAACACCATGGGACCACCCAGCTGTCATACCGCTCAGGAAGGAGATGCGTTTTGTCTCTTAGAGATTAATGTACTTTGGTGCGAAAAGTGCAAATCAATCCCAGAACAACAGCAAAGGACCTTGTGAAGATGCTGGAGGAAACCGGTACAAAAGTATCTATATCCACAGTAAAACGAGTCCTATATCGACATAGCCTGAAAGACCGCTCAGCAAGGAAGATGCCAAACTGCCATAAAAAAGCCAGACTACGGTTTGCAACTGCACATGGGGACAAAGATTGTACTTTTTGGAGAAATGTCCTCTGGTCTGATGAAACAAAAATAGAACTGTTAGGCCATAATGACCATCGTTATGTTTGGAGGAAAAATGGGAATGCTTGCAAGCCAAAGAATACCATCCCAACCGTGAAGCACGGGGGTGGCAGCATCATGTTGTGGGGGTGCTTTGCTGCAGGAGGGACTGGTGCACTTCGCAAAATAGACGGCATCATGAGGAAGAAAAAGTATGTGGATATATTGAAGCGACATCTCAAGACATCAGTCAGGAAGTTAAAGCTTGGTCGCAAATGGGTCTTCCAAATGGACAATGACCCCAAGCATACTTCCAAAGTTGTGGCAAAATGGCTCAAGGACAACAAAGTCAAGGTATTGGAGTGGCCATCACAAAGCCCTGACCTCAATCCCATAGACAATTTGTGGGCAGAACTGAAAAGTGTATGCAAGCAAGGAGGCCTACAAACCTGACTCAGTTACACCAGTTCTGTCAGGAGGAATGGGCCACAATTCACCCAACTTATTGTGGGAAGCTTGTGGAAGGCTACCCGAAACGTTTGACCCAGATTAACAATTTAAAGGCAATGCTACCAAATACTAATTGAGTGACCCACTGGGAATGTGGTGAAATAAATAAAAGCTGAAATAAATCCTTCTTTCTACTATTATTCTGACATTTCACATTCTTAAAATAAAGTGGTGATCCTAACTGACCTAAAACAGGGATTTTCACTGAGATTAAATGTCAGGAATTGTGAAAAACTGAGTTTAAATGTATTTGGCTAAGGTGTATTTAAACTTCCGACTTCAACTGTATATAGTACACAGTACATACATACACACACGTCAGCTCCTACAGATCCAGTTCAGGGAAAACCAGCTCATGAGCTCCATCAGCAGCAGATTTTAATTTACAATGGAAAATTGTGTTAATGCAACATATGTTAGTGCTTTGAATCACATTGAACTGAATCGCATTGATTCGTAATCTAATCAGACTGAAAGCTATTGTTCCTGTATCGGAGCCCAGGCATCTAGATGCATATCGAATCTTATTGAAAGGGAATGATGCACATCCCTAGTGGGAAAACCACCTCTTCCTGCCTGAGGCCAAGGTTACATGTGGGAGTGATGAGAATGACTAATGTGGGGGTTGACACAGTAATAGCATTACAGCTGACCCCCCCCACCCATGTCAATCTACACTGCTGTAGAACATTAAGCGTTGGGGAATCCAGAGTCTGACGGATACTTTTAACAGAGAAAATGGTGCAGTTACTAGAGACGTCTCAGAGGGCGCATAGACGGTTACTGGAGACGTCTCACAGAGGGCGCATAGACGCTTACTGGAGACGTCTCACAGAGGGCGCATAGACGCTTACTGGAGACGTCTCACAGAGGGCGCATAGACGGTTACTGGAGACGTCTCACAGAGGGCGCATAGACGCTTACTGGAGACGTCTCACAGAGGGCGCATAGACGCTTACTGGAGACGTCTCACAGAGGGCGCATAGACGCTTACTGGAGACGTCTCACAGAGGGCGCATAGACGCTTACTGGAGACGTCTCACAGAGGGCGCATAGACGGTTACTGGAGACGTCTCACAGAGGGCGCATAGACGGTTACTGGAGACGTCTCACAGAGGGCGCATAGACGGTTACTGGAGACGTCTCAGAGGGCGCATAGACGCTTACTGGAGACGTCTCACAGAGGGCGCATAGACGCTTACTGGAGACGTCTCACAGAGGGCGCATAGACGCTTACTGGAGACGTCTCACAGAGGGCGCATAGACGCTTACTGGAGACGTCTCACAGAGGGCGCATAGACGCTTACTGGAGACGTCTCACAGAGGGCGCATAGACGCTTACTGGAGACGTCTCACAGAGGGCGCATAGACGCTTACTGGAGACGTCTCACAGAGGGCGCATAGACGCTTACTGGAGACGTCTCACAGAGGGCGCATAGACGCTTACTGGAGACGTCTCACAGAGGGCGCATAGACGCTTACTGGAGACGTCTCACAGAGGGCGCAAAGACGCTTACTGGAGACGTCTCACAGAGGGCGCAAAGACGCTTACTGGAGACGTCTCACAGAGGGCGCATAGACGCTTACTGGAGACGTCTCACAGAGGGCGCATAGACGCTTACTGGAGACGTCTCACAGAGGGCGCAAAGAGATGTGAATGTCAGAGTAGATTATTGACAATGACATTGATCGTCCTTCTCCCCCCACAGGATAAAAGGAAAGATACATGAGACCAATTTAACATATGAAGATTTCCCGACCTCCAAGTACATGGGGCCCCTGCAGTACACAATATGGAAGTCTCTATTTCAGGATATTTCACCAGGTATGCACCACCTATGGTTACCGTTAACCCTCACCCAATTCAACTGTGTAACAGCATGGGCTTCAACAGGAGCCTCTTATGAATTGTTAGATACTCCCGAATACCTCAACACGTCAATCAGTAATGATACAAATTGTTGTCGTCCACCATGGAAGGGTAGCATAGATTGAGGTTTAAATTGGGCTTTAAATTGATGCCTTATACGGAACAAGGAAATAATAGTAACCTTGGGAACAGACTCACACAGTGGGAGCTAATCCTGCATTAAAATAGATGGAATGTTTGAGCTTTAGGAACTGCGTGATGAGAAAATGGTGGCTGGAGGGTTGAGATGCCCTTCTCTGTTAGGAGAGCTGATGATGAGCTATTCTCTCTTCTCTTCTCCCACTCTCCTCATATTCTCCCTAAGCCCCCAGCCATCACTCACTCTTAGAGAAGGTTATTTAAAATAATGCACCAAGGAATATTTCACTCCTTCAATAGATTCACCCATTTTGGCCTGTAGCTGGTGAGAAGGCAGGGTGGTTTCTTGGCCTCCCTTGACTGCGTGCCAAATGGAACAATCGGTTCCAATCCATCACCACTGGCTGCCACAGTGACAGCACAACGCCTTTCGATCCCATCAGATGATAGTTTAGGGGAATAATAAGTCTCTCTTCTCTCAAACCCGTGCCTTTTTTAAATCGATGTTCCCAATTAGAAAATAGCATGTGTGTGTCTGAGTGTGTGAGAGAGGGGGTATGAATGCATTTGTTTGTATGTGTGCAAGAGAGAGTGGCATTGTAATGGATTGATTGAAACACACTGCCTGACAATGTCATTGTGTAGTAAAGACATTGTCCTGCCTGCTGGCTACTGGCCAGACCTCCTGTTTATACTGTAAGATATAACTACTGAGGAACAAGGGGGAGATTTGGCAAATTCCCCTCTGTCTGTTTTATTCTAAACCACCTCTATGTATGGGAGTGAGTGAGGAGAACAAGCCGCCATTGTTCCTCTAGTTCAGTTTTCCATAATGACTGAACAAAAAAACTCAAGGTGGTGGAGCAGGCAGGAGTGGAGTGCTACAACCAAACTCCCTCCGTAACCCACAGTTAACCCACAGTTAACCCACAGTTAACCCACAGTTAACCCACAGTTAACCCACAGTTAACCCACAGAACTACATGTAGCTGGCAGCCTCCAGCCATGCCAGGCCAACACAGAGTTGTAGACTCTAAGGTCTATCTGTATGACCACCTCCCACCACAGCTCTATTTCCATACCTTTGCATGACACTGAGTATAGCATCAAACAGTGGTGGCCAAGGTACTTTGAATGTAGGTTAACATGGGGTAAGACCCTCCCCCCCATTAAGATAAATGTCTAACTGCTGACACAGAAAAGCTGAGCTTGGAGAACATTTTTTTAGGTGGATGATGGCCATGCTTATGGTAACAAACTTTAAAGGAAAATAAATGGCTACAGTTTACCTTTTTTTTTAAATTTTTTATTTAATGTGTTTTTTAGGAAAGGGGCATTTTGATTTTGGAACCTCGAACAACCTTTTTCAGTGGCGCCACAGCTTTCTCCAGTGTCACTGGGTTTTCCAGTGTCACCGGGCGGGTTTTCCAGTGTCACCGGTCGGGTTTTCCAGTGTCACCGGGCAGGTTTTCCAGTGTCAGGTTTTTTTTCTCCCTTTGCTTTCTTCCTTCTCTCTTAGTTTTTTGACTTGTCCTCCAGGACTGTAGCCGACTCAGCCTTTCTTTGCCTAGGCCTCGCCTCCTGTATCCTTGGCCTGGGGGACGACTCCAATATGACCTTTGCTGCAGTTTGTTGTTGTAGAACTAGTACTTTAAACAAAAACAAACAAACAACTCATGAGTATTGGTTCAGTCAACACTTATTTCTAATCTCACTATATGCTACTTTATATTTCCTAAAATCGGTGCTGACGTTCAGAGCAAGGTCACTGGAGACCTGTGGGTGCTGGGTAGGCTTTGTGGTGGTGGATGTGACAGAGGTTGATGTTGTGGGATACGGATGGATAATTCTGTGTGCTGCTTCATGAAACCATAAAACCAGTCTATGCCTGCCAGTCTAACCCTGGCCCTTATTCTAACTTTGACCCCTAATCCTGCTAACTGGGGGTTAGCAGACATTGGCTTATGCTAACGAGCTGCTAAGCGTTTATTTCACCTCAGACTTTCGGCTAGTGAGGTTGCTAGTTAGCTAACTGGGCTAGCCAGTGCCTAAATTACAGCTAGAAACAAATGATCAATCATAAAGGGACGAGATGCCCATCTCCCCCCAACATACTAACATATTACTACTTTACTCAAAAACAATCAATATTTTTCTCTCTAAACAAGTGGATGATTTATCTTAAGGTTTCCCTTCATGTATATAAAATAAAAAAAATTATTGGATCTAAATCACCAACAAAACGTATGAAACAGGAAATTTGTAGTTGATCAAGACTTGTGGCAGCCAGAGGAATTGTTGAGAAATTTGTGACATCTTGTGGTTTTTGTGAGAATTACAGGGGGATTTTCACTTTTTAGCATTGTCAGTGTGTGTGAACCAACAGTCCCAAACATGGCTGATGTAAATACTTTTTCATGATTTCTTCATTTCCTGAAATATGATAACAGTAGATGTAGGGTGTATTACAACCATGTCATCCCAACACCAATGAGTAAGTCGCTCTGGATAAGAGCGTCTGCTAAATGACTTAAATGTAAATGTAAAAATGGCAGTCCCTTATTCTGTTCCTGATAGGGTCCTTCAGCTGCATCAGCTCATTTTTGCTAGAGCAGAAACGGCAGCTTGAAGCTACAGTGACCACTGCAGACAGACTGCCATTGACACAGCTCAGCTCCTCCTTCCAAACGAAATGTCCTTGGTCCTCTCCCATCCATCTGGTGTATAACTTTTTAAATAGAACGTTTTGGAGATCAATTTGTATCCACTTGACGTCAGGACCCCTCTCCAGTTCAGGGACTGGCTGAAATGGGATGCCAGGATATTTTCACTGCCTCAGCATAGAACTCACAGTACAGTGTTGATGGTGAAAATGGAGTGCACCAAATGACACAGCAGTTCTGGAGTGTCTGTCAGAGAGGGAGCGTCCTCATAACATATTTTATACGTGTTTCTCTCTTGGCAAACAGTATTTCAAGAAGATGTCTATCTGTAACTGTCTTTATCTGGGCTAGCCCTGTCTGCTTGTCTCTGGTGTCTCCACGTTAACCCTGTATCTCCATACATAATGTGTCCCTTCTCTCTCTCCGTAGTGCCAGCAGCTTTGACCTTGGACCCCGTCACAGCGCACCAGAGACTCATCCTATCAGATGACTGCACCATCGTAGCCTATGGTAACCTGCACCCCCAGCCGCTGCAGGACTCCCCGCGGCGCTTCGACGTGGAGGTGTCTGTGCTGGGGGCCGAGGGCTTCGGCTCCGGGGTGCACTATTGGGAGGTGATGGTGTCAGAGAAGACACAGTGGATGATCGGCGTGGCCAACGAGACAGTCAGCCGCAAGGGCAGCATCCAGATCCAGCCCAGCCGTGGCTTCTACTGCGTCGTCATGCACGACGGCAACCAGTACAGCGCCTGCACCGAGCCCTGGACCCGCCTCAACGTCAAGAGCAAACTGGAGAAGGTGGGCGTGTACCTGGACTACCCCAAGGGCCTGCTGGTGTTCTACAATGCTGACGACATGTCCTGGCTGTACACCTACAGGGAGAAGACGTTCCCGGCTAAGCTCTGCCCCTACTTTAGCCCCGGGCAGAGCCACGCCAACGGCAAGAATGTCCAGCCGCTGAGAATCAACACCGTGCGTCTATAAGAGCTACACAGTGTCACTAGACAGATCACTCACCTCAACCCTAACCTGACAATAGGATGATGATGATGATGATATAACTAAGATCCTAAAAACAGCTAGTTTTAAAATGACGGAATATGAGAAAAAGAACAGGGTGTATGACTATGGAATGTTTATTTCTGTCTGGTTTGCGCGTCCTGCTCTTTTTGCCTGTCGGTGTGGGTCCTCACTATTCTCACCTGGGAAAGACTATTGGAACGCTGCTCCAACTGGAGCCCTGGTTCGCTTCTTCACTGGTGTAAGGAGAGACTGTCTGCATAGATGTCATACCACAATGCTTTAGTGGGGGGGGATCTGTGTGCTGTTGCTGTCTGAGGACCACCTTGCACAAGCCCAAGGGCTCTGCTCTCTTTACAAGTACCCAGACTGACAGATGGCTGCTCTCTCTCTCAGCAGCCAGACATTTGACTCTGGTCACTTTTCTTCCTCTGTGCAGTTGGCTTAACTGTGTTTGTGGAATGTGTCTGACACCCCTATGGTCCTTTTTTCTTTGGCATAGTTAGCAGTTGTGAGTGAACGCCCGTCGTGGTGGCAGTGAGTACTGTTCCATGTACCCTTTACTGATGAAAATGATGTCGCAGCTCTTGATTATTTTCCCTCAGGTCACGTGCACTTTTCCATCGTTGACTCAGTCAGTCAGTCCAAGACGTGTTGGAACGGCAGAATCATGGTCTGTGTGGTCTAGTGATGGTCACTGTAGTAGTGTTTGCTGTCCTCACCGCTCCCTCCTTTCCCCACCGAGTCATGCTTTGTTGGTTTATTCACCTCCAGCACGCTAGCGCTCTACTCTAGCTGTCCTGTACCTGTGGTTATTTATTCACTTAGTGTTAGCACTCGTACATTCCTGATTCCATCTCCCTGCCTCCTCCCTCCCATGGCATCTCATCATTGCATTGTAGGTATCAGAGGTCAATCTAAATAAATGAATCTTGACATCTGCTGATTTACACTTGGCCTATGGGGCAGAGACCACTTACGACTCGAGCAGCATGACGCTGCAATTAATGAGCTCTAGAATGTTTTTAATCAGTCATTCTGTCTCATTTTCTTCTTCAAATATGTTGAAACTAGTAAATGCTATGGACACAATGTTTTTTAATATATTTATAGATTGTCTAAATACTTTAAGGATATACAAATGGCCAAGGAGAACAATATTACAGTACATTATTATACTGCCCTGGCCTGTTGGCATTCTTCTAACATCCATTTAGTTCCATAAGGCTGTTGCAGCATGAACAGAATACACTGATATGTTCTGAGGCTCAGTTCATGTTAGCTCCTGCCCCAAATGAATCAAGTGCTCTTGTGATCCCCTTGTTTAAGGCCAGTCCTCCAGATTGTATAATAAAAAGCTCTTGTCCCTTAACCAAGTCCAGCACGGAGAGCGCCAGGAGTGTGTGTGTGTGTGTGTGTGTGTGTGTGTGTGTGTGTGTGTGTGTGTGTTTACGTCTGTATGTTAGTGTGTGCGCATGTTGGTGGTAAATCTATGTTCTGGCCTCCTCGTCTGTGAGGTGAAGTGATAAAATATCACATCTGTACCCCCTAAATCCCTGCCGTGTGTGTGTGTGTGTGTGTGTGTGTCTTCACTTTGAAGAGCTGGGGCAGTTCCCTACTTTGTTGGTATGTTCTGAAGAGTGCAGTATGATGCAGAACCCTGTGGGGTGTATTTGAAGCAAGACTGCTGTCCTGTGATATGGACACCAAGCAGGAGCTGATTATTGTGGGGTGGTGGTGGGTAACTGGTGGGGGTCATCATAAGGACCATTATGTGAACACTTTTTAATGAGGATTGTGTCTTTTGGATGATGGCCGCTGTGCACCCATCATTGTGCAAACATACTCTGGTGTGCTTCTGCTGCTAGAGGTCCATAACAAAGGTTTTCATGTACAATTAAAGATGGGTAAAACCAACGTCTCATTGACTTTGTCCTTTTAGAAACACACTGACACATACTGGTACATTAACAAGAAGCTCTAATACATTTGTTGAGTCCTTTGACAATATGCAAGTGAAATGCTTACACAGAATGTCTAACAGAACTCCAGGAGAGAGCAGCTACAAGATATCAGTATGAGAGAAATTGCCTGTGCAAGCCAATGCTTGTTAGCATACATTGTGTGAAGGTGCATATTTCAGCTGAGATGTGCCAACTCCCAGCCCTGTGAAAGCCTCGCCGGCACGGCAAGCCAGAGACGTTGTTCTCTGTTCCTCTCGTTCACATGCTGAGGCATTTCTCAACTAGATGAATAGAAATCTGTGAGTAACCCCGTGATGGATCACACTGTCTAATCTGAACACAATACAACCTCACCGCACGGAAGAGCCTTACTGTTGTCTGCCGGGAATTATCCCTCCCGCACTGTCTCGCCGTCTGTCCCCTGTATCTGGGGAGAACGCCTGGAGATCTCAGAATGCCTTCTAAAAAAAGGGAGATTTGATTTATAATTTTGATGAAACTGTTTAAAGTGAACATCGGAAGTAAGACGCAACAGCTAGCCAGATATTTGACATCAATGCTGTTGTTGGAGGCCACTTTATCATGGCAGAGCTGCTTGTAGTTTGACAGCCTCATGCATAATTATTCATGCTATTTTGGGGCAGATTGATACCAGTCACATTATTACAGGGGAACTGTGGACCTGGCCACAGAGCAGTCAACAACAGAGCAGGCAACAGAGCAGTCAACAACAGAGAGCCTTTGTTCGTGTCAGTCAGTCAGACCACCAGGACATCTCAGTAGCATTTTCTTCTACGTTTCTGTTTTCTACCTTCAGTTACACTCCTGTAATGAATCTAACTTCACCTCAGGGGAAGTTGTCCATTTAAACTGAAAGATCTTTGCCCAGGGGGAGATCCTCGTTAGGAAACCCTCACCATATAGGTAACGTGGCTCAGGTGGGAGTGTTGTGTGAGTTGTCTTCACTGTCCCCTACTAAGGAATGGGGAGCTAATGGTAAAGTTGGGCTGTTCTCTCACAGGTACCATAACTAGTTACTCTGAGCTGGAGAGAGCACCTTCACTCAAAATCAAATTATGCCATAGACATTATTAGTAGACCAGATAGTGTTGACCAGAGTTTAGATCAGGGAGTATATGAATACAAGTAAACACAGTGACCTTGAGAAAGATGACAAATGGAACTCTGCTCACAAGGATAATGTTTTGTTGAGCATAATCAGCATGCTCTTATAGTTTGAACAAAGGCCCGGTCTGAACAGAAGCTAATTATTCAGATGATTATTGGAATAAACGTAGCCTCTGAAGGGCATTTTCAGTCCTTTTGCAGCAGCAATGTTTGTGAGATGTTTTCCGTGGGAGTGATTCTGCCTTGGAGGGGAACATTTGAGAAGGCAGTGTATTGAGGATGAACCACCCAGAGAAGTATATGTCAATAACATCCCTAATAGCAGTGTTGTGCATTTCCACATTATCATGGAAGTTGGCGTACTGTCAAATGAAAGCTGCATTTCCCACCTGTAATACCTTACTTCATTCTGTGAACTTCATTGTCCATATAAGCTTTTTGATTTGACATTCCTTTCAATACGTAATTTATGACACAGTATTGATATTCTGTTCGGCTAGTGTAGAAAGGAAAATAATCACTGAATTCTTGAGTCAAACTGCCCTGTGTTAACAGTAGCTCCTCTGTTCTTCACAGTATGTCAGAGCCACACACAAGTACATTATACAGTATAATATTTATGTATTATATTACACACACAGTAGCAGTCAAAAGTTTGGACACACCTACTCATTCAAGGGTTTTTCTTTATTTTTACTATTTTCTACATTGTAGATTCTTCAAAGTAGCCACCCTTTGCCTTCACAGCTTTGCACACTCTTGGCATTCTCTCAACCAGCTTCATGAGGTAGTCACCTGGAATACATTTCAATTAACAGGTGTGCCTTGTTAAAAGTTCATTTGTTGAATTTCTTTCCTTAATGTGTTTGAGCCAATCAGTTGTGTTGTGACAAGGTAGGGTTGGTATACAGAAGATGGTATTTTACCAAATAGGGCTAAGTCCATATTATGGCAAGAACAGCTCAAATAAGCAAAGATAAACCACAGTCCATCATTACTTTAAGACATGAAGGTCAGTCAATCCAAAACTATGAAATAATGTTTGGAATACTCTGTGTATATTCAGTCAGTGTATATAATATTGAGTTGCCATTCCCAAGCCACACCTCAGTATCTAACACTATCACCATCCAGGTTTATTGTCCAGTACACTGACTTTCTGCCGGTGTTACGTTGACTGAGAGACCCCTCTGTTTGGCTTCTTTGGGTGCAGCCAGTTCAATCGAGGACAGGCTAACTGAATGAACAACAGAGACAAAGTGCAATATGAAAATGTGTTAAAATAGTTTTGGGGATAGTCTCGCCAGATGATATGATGGCAGGTTGTCAGCCCTGTGGGGGAGCAACTGGCATCGAGACCCTCCTGCTGGGAGAAAATAGTTTGAAAATAGCTACCAACTATCCCATAGAGAAGAAACAATATGATATATTATGCTTAGTGGATGATGATAAAGTAAGCAAGCCTTTCAGACCTCCTTAATGATTGAATTTACATTATCAACTACATTAAGATCTTCAAACTCCACTCCAGCATTGTCTCTGTGTGCCTGATTAGTAGGATGTTCACACTGAGGTTTATAGGTAACACACAGACAGTGAGCAGACACATTAACCCTGTCATTATATTCACCCCCAGGCAGGGAAATCGCCCGAGCCCATGCTGGCTCCTGTCTGTGTGTTCCTCCACAATACCAGTGAGAGGTATGTCTCCTAGTCCTTTTTTCTCTTTGTGTCCCTCTAGTCTGTCTGCTGACAAAAACTCCAGGGATAAGAGGACAGCATTTCCATGGTGACCCAGTGACAGCTGCATGTTGTTCCCAGAACATGGGCTGTAAACGGAGCATCTGGACCATGTTGTCTCTGTGTCAACAAACCGTGGGGCTGACGCCACTGACATCACAGGTTTCATAGCCTTGCGTGGTGCAGGGAGTGTTTGAACGGGCAGTTGAATGTCAGTACCATGTTCCTCCTTGTGTGGTTGTGGGTGTGTGTGTGGGTCCGTCTCTGTGTGGGCCAGGGGTCGTCTGAGAAAGCCCCAGCCCACCGTCAGCACCAGCAGGAGAGCCAAGGTCACAGTGGCCAGGCCCCAGCTGGGCTCACCCAGAGCAAGCAGGACGGTGTTGGGGAGGCTAGGGAGACACAGAGTGAGGGAGCTGGTCCTCTCCAGGCAGACCTCGACCCACAGCACCTCCAGTCTCCAGCCCTGACCCCCACAGATGCCACAGACGGCCCACACCAGCAGACAGCAGAAGAAGCCAAGGATATGGGACAGACAACTTCCCTGGTCCTGGTCCCATCTCCCTTCTCTCTGGGTGTCTGTGTCCCTGCTCTGCCAGTTCTCTACCTCCAGTGTCACACCGCCGTGAGCTGCAGGATTGTCCATGTCTCCGTCCACTACTCCGCCACCACAGACTTGAGGCAAATGCAACCTAATGGCGGTCTCCACAGCAATCAGAGGTGTGGTCATCAGCAGCACTGCCCAGTAGATGTAGCTGAGGAAGAGCAGGAAGCGCAGGGCGATGACATCAGTGGACATGGAAAATGGAGGTAGCCAGGGCTCTGTAAACCAGAGGACAACCACGAAGGCTGGGGGACAACAAAGACCAATCAATCAAATGGAGAAATGTGGAGGATGGGACTGGCAGCATTAGGACACTGAAATAGCCTATAGATATTTTACATTTAAGTAATTTAGCAGACACTCTTACCCTGAGCACCTTACAGTAGTGAGTGCATACATTTTCATATGTTTTCGTACTGATCCCCTGTGGGAAGTGAACCCACGACCCTGGCGTTGCAAGCACCATGCTCTACCAACTGAGTCACACAGGACACTATAGGAGTGTAATGGGGAAATGTAAGATCAAAAGTTCATATTTAGTTTAGAGTGATTAACAGAATGTTTAGCATGTTAATATATTTGCCCTTTCTGTAATACATGACTTCCAGTGTTTGTGACACTCAAGGTGCTGGTTGTGGGCCACTAGACTTCATCCTGAATCTTATGGATTCATATCTGTTGATAGCAGTTGACCCCAGGCTGGATGTACAAGGACCGAGGACACTGATTATTCACTGTTGAATTGATGACATCCTGTGAACACTGTGATTCTGTAACAACTGACAAGGTCACTCACTGCCTTTTGTTTTCACTTCCTACAAAGGGCCTATTTCCAATGGCATTTTCTCTGCTTCTGTGCTGGGTACGCAGGGTGCTTCTGTGCTGGGTACGCAGGGTGCTTCTGTGCTGGGTACGCAGGGTGCTTCTGTGCTGGGTACGCAGGGTGCTTCTGTGCCCTGTTGCAACTTGTAATATACCAGCTTGGTGCCATTTAAGTAACAGGGTTGAGGTTTTCATCTTAAATCAGCCATCAATCCCCTTGACAGGGAGAATTGAAGCTTGTTGTGTGCAACAGATGGAGAAATTGAATGCAAGCTTCACCCCAAAAAATGATTGTTAAAATATTTCTAGCCTGTCTATCTATGGATAACAGGGTTGACGTGTTATGGTCGACCCACTCAGTTTTCCACCAGAAAAGAGCCAAAAAGACAAGAACCAGCTCACCTGCTTTTACACTATCTGATCAATGTTTCTTTAAAAACGATATTTTCAAAAGGAACAACTTCACCATATTAAAACGAGAGTTGACGTTAGAATGAGGGACATAAATGTATCACTTCTCACATAAATTAAATAATGATCTTTAGAAATGACTTTGTAAAAGCAATAACATAACTAGGGCTTTACAATGATAGTGAAAACTTTGACATTTTGGGGTTAAGTGGGTTAAAACCTTTCTAGAAGTCAGAAAAACATGAGGGGCATGTCAAAATACTGATTCTAGCAAGTTTTTATTGATATTTAATCTGATTTATTGAATGTTCCATGTGGTCTATATTAAAGGGCACCTCATTTAATATAACAGGCTTTTAAAATGCAATATTGGTGCACAATTTCTACTTAAAATATCAAAGGGACACAAAATGTACTCTTCATGGACGACCTATTGATTTTTGATTGACACAAAGTCTGCTCTCCTTCAACTGGAAATTCAAGGATTAACAGGTAGTTGTAGCTCTGATGTACACAGCAAAAATAGGGTTAGAGATGGACACTTACTTGTGACTACGAGGTCTGTGAAGAGCAGCAGGCAGTTGCAGCAGAAGCTGACTGCACTGAGAGAAGCAGTGACCATGGGCAGGAAGAGAAGACTGCAGGCCAGTTTACACACACACACACACACCACAGCTGCTCCCTCTAACACACCATCCATGGCTAAGACAAAACAACACAGACAGAGGACTATATTACAAACCATTATTGGATTATGAATGGATTATTACTCTGACTCTTGGAACATACAGTTGAAGTCAGAAGTTTACATACACCTTAGCCAAATACATTTAAACTCAGTTTTTCACAATTCCTGACATTTAATCCTAGTAAAAATTCCCTGTCTTAGGTCAGTTAGGATCACCACTTTATTTTAAGAATGTGAAATGTCAGAATAATAGTAGAGAGTGATTTATTTCAGCTTTTATTTCTTTCATCACATTCCCAGTGGGTCAGAAGTTTACATACACTTGGGTCAAACGTTTCGGGTAGCCTTCCACAAGCTTCCCACAATAAGTTGGGGGAAATTTTGGCCCATTCCTCCTGACAGAGCTGGTGTAACTGAGTCAGGTTTGTAGGCCTTGCTCGCATATGCTTTTTCAGTTCTGCCCACAAATTTTCTATGGGATTGAGGTCAGGGCTTTGTGATGGCCACTCCAATACCTTGACTTTGTTGTCCTTAAGCCATTTTGCCAATATGTTGGAAGTATGCTTGGGGGCATTGTCCATTTGGAAGACCCATTTGCGACCAAGCTTTCTGACTGATTGCAGCTGTTTTTATCGCAATATTAAATCATATCTGGGTAACAATTTAGTACTTAAGTTAGTTTTCCATTAAAATGGTCAAAAATAAACAAAACATTTTTTTTGCAAAAAACTATTTCTCAAGCAAGAATTTAGACAGGTGCAATTTTCCCTCAAAATGTTTATAACTGGGCAAATTTTGAGTTCTGCTGAGCGCAAACTTGAACATTTAAGTTACAGTTTTAACAGTGGCCATGTAGGCTACTGTGGCTATTTGATCATAATGTAGTAGGCATACCATCAATAACAATTGACAAAATACATCCCATAACATTTTAACATGGACATACAGCGGCTGTTCTATCATTCAGCCTACAGTAGCAGCCAATGTGTAGTGTTCAATGTATGCCTCCTGTACATTCCATGAGACTTTTGAGAGAAAAAAAACACACGCAGGGCTTGACATTAACCTGTTTATCCACTTGACTGAAAATGTGACTGAAAATGTTGTTGTTTGATGCAAGAAACCACTTTACAAAATTAAATCCATTGTTACTGAGAATCAGACAAATTATGCTACCCTCTGCCTGTTGGCTATTTAGATTATTCAAGCCTGTCTCAAAATATAACACTGCCCCTTTAAGACAAAAAAAGCTTTTCACCTGACTCGCTTTTAAAAGATGTCTAGAAGTGTACACATGTTGTGCTCTTGTAGGAAGCAATTACTCCCCTATTGCTGGCTACAAATTATCTATAACTGGTCTAATAACTCACTAACTAGCAAAAGATATGAACAAAATGTGCTCACGTGACTACATGCAGCTCTCGCTTTGATCTCAAAACAAGCGCATCTACTCATGACCGCTCATACTGTAAAAAAAAAAAGTCAAGTTCAAAGTAAATGTCACAGATCCATATATGGCAATAGTTTATTTGCATATAAGCCTACTGCAGCTCTGATTGGTTATGCCGCACCAGTTTGTCTAGAGTATGGGCTGATTAGTGTGTCAATCACAGGAGGTTGGTGGCACCTTAATTGGGGAGGATGGGCTCGTGGTAATGGCTGGAGCAGTACTTGTGGAATGGTATCAAATACATCAAACCCTTGTTTGATGCAAATTCCATTTGCTACGTTCCAGCCATTATTATGAGCCGTCCTCCCCTCAGCAGCCTCCACTGGTGTCAATGCAATAGAATCATACTCCGATGCGTTCTTCCTACAACAACATCTCTTGAATAGTTTGTTTTGTTTCGGTATGTTGCCTGCTACGTTACTGCAGGCACAGTCGTCTGAGCAATGCGATTGGCCATCCGTAACCCTATAGTGCACTTGATTTGCTCTCTGGGCCCGCCGGGAAGGCATTTTTGTAACTTCAGACACATGAAACGGTTCAAAATAGCAACAGTTCGTCTACCCGGCGCGCACCGCAACTGAATCGGGTGCACCTACCACCAACAGCCCGAAACGAATACAAATAAATAGGAACACAATGCTTTATCGCTGAGTTTTTTACAGAAATGTTTGAGGATCGACTAGGAATGCCTTCGAGATCACCAGTGATCGACCGGTTGGTGACCACTCCTCTAGAAAGTTGAGTGAAGTTCAATCTCGAGCTTCTCTCTGTGGGCTAATATTTCTGAGCCACAGTCCCGGAGAGGCTGCGCGGCAGTATCGAGGGGAGGGGAGAGGAAAACTGAAAACTAGCTTTCATTGGCAGAGGTTTGGAACTTTCTTTGTTATTGGTCTATTAAAACTCATACTACCTGGTGATGCAACCAGGCAAGCCAAAACTCCACCCATGCAAAACCTGCTGATTAGTAGATTGTATTTTTCAACGAGCAACTATCAGAAAATAATACTAATCCATTTTTTCACACTTTTACAGTGTTAGTTTCATCAGCTGTTGTACTACAATATGATACAAAACACAGGAAATTTGAATTTTGACTGCAATGGGCCTTTAAACTAACTCAAGGCCCATCATATGAAATACTGTAGCAGATATGCTGTATTATGCAAGCAATACTTTTAAAATAGTAATATATCTAAATGATGTTTATCAATCTCTTTGTGTACATTAGCATTGGACCATGGCATTCTCACTGGAATGTCAATAGAGAGAAATTAGATCAGTGTATGATTTTTGGCGTATTTTGTTAGCCTTTCAACTTTTGAGAAACATAAACTTAAAGCATTATCATCCACCATGCAAATGTCATGACAACTCTTGCACACCAACTGGCGCTCCTCTCTCATGTCTGACTTGTTTGGAGTTATGCTTCACTGCCAGTTTCTGTCTTCATGCAAACTAACACTCAAGCCTCCACCGCCCTACTGTAAATCCTGATAACAACAGAACAGATCTAATTTACAGCCCACGGCATTGCATAGAGGTGGTTGGTCAATGAGACCATTTCAATCAAGGAGTGAGTTTATGTTAAAAAGTTGTGAAGTTTGAGGTTTGAGTTAGCGTCTTACCTGTGCACACAAGAGCCTCCAGCAGTACAGCACGTCAGTGTGAGCCAAACAGCTCTCATCCTTCCTGTACACCTCCCCGCCCCCTCCCCCCATGGGATGTTTTCAGGCACTCTCTCCTCATCTGGCCTGGGTAAGTTTGGGGGCATGTGTGCATTTAGATAGAGGGTGTGGCAATGTTTGCACAGACAACAGGGAGGGGGGGGGTCTTTATTTCTGTGCATCTGTGTGTGTTTGTGTCTCTGTATCTGTTTGTCTAGTGTCAACTGGCATCCTTTATAGATGGATGTGTTCTGTTTGGAAATGACAACTTGTTGTTGGGCAACATTGCCATTGATAGTAGGCTACTGTCTGTATCAGAAGTTCATCACTCAGATACTCTTATCTAATAGTGCAGTGCTGCCATCTCTTACTGAAGCATGCACAGAGGATTCAGGTTACCCTACATCTCTATAGCCCCCAGTGTTAGTTGGAAAATATAGTTTTAAGAGTTAGTCTACCATATCTTGTGCTTGACCAGCTTTAGGGAGTTTATGGAATGAAAAATGGCTAAATGTATGGTTGACCAGAAAAAGTGATTACAGCACAGAAATTAATAGTAATATCATGGTATAATACTTATATTATATATTTAGGCCTGTTCAACATTTTAAAAATACATTATCATGGTATAATTATTATTGTTTCAGGGTAAAACACTAAATAGGCTACTCTGTGCTATAGGGGTAATATGAACAGTATAACAGAGACCCCATTTTCAACCCTTATCCTCAAATCCTTTACATTTGACAAGTAGCCTATTGATGAGAGATAAAAAAAAAACACTGTGAGCGTCAAGCAATGAGGATGTTTGCTACCTGAAACCTCCAATGACTGATTTTGATTTCCAGTCACAAAGACCAATACGATATGCGAACCCCCTGACGCGTGCCTTCAAAGAGCGGACCTGTACAATTTACAATGTATACATCTGCGAGAATTCAGAGCATGATGGGCATTGTTTGTTGAGAATTATTTAATTGTATCCATTAAATGCCGCTTCTTTCTTTCCACTCCTGATCACATACTGTAAATCTGTGCCTTGAAATTATGGTACAGACAGTTGACTTCCTGCCACACCAAAGGCTTGTCAATTATGTCACTACAATTACGCATAATCTGCTGAACCACTTTTATATCGCGTAAATATTCAAAATTAACATATCTATATTTGTACTTTTGTAGGCCTATTTCTGAAAATCTGCTTAAAACGGACCGCTTCAGTGAAAGCAATTCCTAGCTTGCAGCACCCAGAAGTGAACAGATGACGACCCGGAAGGTCTGAAGTAACTCCGACTGAAGGCAAGCAAAAATAACCTTTTATCAAATATAATAAAATCTACAATCGAGGTGTCAGGTTTGTATACATTTGTTTCCCGATTATATTCTGCGTGGCATTCTAAAAACGTTCGGCTGCCTCAATGCTGTTTTGAAAGCAGTTATTGCTACCATTTGAGTCGTCAAAAAGTTACAAAAATAAATAATACTAGTGTATTACCAATCCATTTTTGAAAATGGCAACATTCTGGTTCAATTGTGAATGTAGCACAAATGCGACAGATGAAATGCAGTTATGCTTGTTACTTCGGGAATAAATAGTGGATTTGGATAGGGAGCAGTTACCATAACGCATTGCATTTTGCAATGCATGCTTTGTGGGAAGTGTCTTATTTTTTTTATTCCTCGAGCCGGGCTTTTCAAACCTGTACATCTAAGTAAACAATCATTCGAACACTTAATACAAATAAACGGATGACAAATTTGCATGCATCGAGACTCGTCTCGTTTTTAAATGTGGGATCTGTAAATGTGGGATCTGTAAATGTGGGATCTGCAGAATATGGCGTCCCGACCTTACAAAAATAAGACAGGCTGCCATTTTTGTTTTCCTTTTGTCTGAAATGTTTTAATAAAACTGTCTGAGAATGTGGGAGAGGCATTGGAGCGAGGCACCAGCTAGGGGGGATTGGAGTTGCTCTGCAGTCATTGGAGCGAGGCACCAGCTAGGGGGGATTGGAGTTGCTCTGCAGTCATTGGAGCGAGGCACCAGCTAGGGGGGATTGGAGTTGCTCTGCAGTCATTGGAGCGAGGCACCAGCTAGGGGGGATTGGAGTTGCTCTGCAGTCATTGGAGCGAGGCACCAGCTAGGGGGGATTGGAGTTGCTCTGCAGTCATTGGAGCGAGGCACCAGCTAGGGGGGATTGGAGTTGCTCTGCAGGCATTGGAGCGAGGCACCAGCTAGGGGGGATTGGAGTTGCTCTGCAGGCATTGGAGCGAGGCACCAGCTAGGGGGGATTGGAGTTGCTCTGCAGGCATTGGAGCGAGGCACCAGCTAGGGGGGATTGGAGTTGCTCTGCAGTCATTGGAGCGAGGCACCAGCTAGGGGGGATTGGAGTTGCTCTGCAGTCATTGGAGCGAGGCACCAGCTAGGGGGGATTGGAGTTGCTCTGCAGGCATTGGAGCGAGGCACCAGCTAGGGGGGATTGGAGTTGCTCTGCAGTCATTGGAGCGAGGCACCAGCTAGGGGGGATTGGAGTTGCTCTGCAGTCATTGGAGCGAGGCACCAGCTAGGGGGGATTGGAGTTGCTCTGCAGTCATTGGAGCGAGGCACCAGCTAGGGGGGATTGGAGTTGCTCTGCAGTCATTGGAGCGAGGCACCAGCTAGGGGGGATTGGAGTTGCTCTGCAGGCATTGGAGCGAGGCACCAGCTAGGGGGGATTGGAGTTGCTCTGCAGTCATTGGAGCGAGGCACCAGCTAGGGGGGATTGGAGTTGCTCTGCAGGCATTGGAGCGAGGCACCAGCTAGGGGGGATTGGAGTTGCTCTGCAGTCATTGGAGCGAGGCACCAGCTAGGGGGGATTGGAGTTGCTCTGCAGGCATTGGAGCGAGGCACCAGCTAGGGGGGATTGGAGTTGCTCTGCAGTCATTGGAGCGAGGCACCAGCTAGGGGGGATTGGAGTTGCTCTGCAGGCATTGGAGCGAGGCACCAGCTAGGGGGGATTGGAGTTGCTCTGCAGTCATTGGAGCGAGGCACCAGCTAGGGGGGATTGGAGTTGCTCTGCAGTCATTGGAGCGAGGCACCAGCTAGGGGGGATTGGAGTTGCTCTGCAGTCATTGGAGCGAGGCACCAGCTAGGGGGGATTGGAGTTGCTCTGCAGTCATTGGAGCGAGGCACCAGCTAGGGGGGATTGGAGTTGCTCTGCAGGCATTGGAGCGAGGCACCAGCTAGGGGGGATTGGAGTTGCTCTGCAGTCATTGGAGCGAGGCACCAGCTAGGGGGGATTGGAGTTGCTCTGCAGTCATTGGAGCGAGGCACCAGCTAGGGGGGATTGGAGTTGCTCTGCAGTCATTGGAGCGAGGCACCAGCTAGGGGGGATTGGAGTTGCTCTGCAGTCATTGGAGCGAGGCACCAGCTAGGGGGGATTGGAGTTGCTCTGCAGTCATTGGAGCGAGGCACCAGCTAGGGGGGATTGGAGTTGCTCTGCAGTCATTGGAGCGAGGCACCAGCTAGGGGGGATTGGAGTTGCTCTGCAGTCATTGGAGCGAGGCACCAGCTAGGGGGGATTGGAGTTGCTCTGCAGTCATTGGAGCGAGGCACCAGCTAGGGGGGATTGGAGTTGCTCTGCAGGCATTGGAGCGAGGCACCAGCTAGGGGGGATTGGAGTTGCTCTGCAGTCATTGGAGCGAGGCACCAGCTAGGGGGGATTGGAGTTGCTCTGCAGTCATTGGAGCGAGGCACCAGCTAGGGGGGATTGGAGTTGCTCTGCAGGCATTGGAGCGAGGCACCAGCTAGGGGGGATTGGAGTTGCTCTGCAGTCATTGGAGCGAGGCACCAGCTAGGGGGGATTGGAGTTGCTCTGCAGGCATTGGAGCGAGGCACCAGCTAGGGGGGATTGGAGTTGCTCTGCAGTCATTGGAGCGAGGCACCAGCTAGGGGGGATTGGAGTTGCTCTGCAGGCATTGGAGCGAGGCACCAGCTAGGGGGGATTGGAGTTGCTCTGCAGTCATTGGAGCGAGGCACCAGCTAGGGGGGATTGGAGTTGCTCTGCAGGCATTGGAGCGAGGCACCAGCTAGGGGGGATCGGAGTTGCTCTGCAGTCATTGGAGCGAGGCACAAGCTAGGGGGGATCGGAGTTGCTCTGCAGGCATTGGAGCGAGGCACCAGCTAGGGGGGATCGGAGTTGCTCTGCAGTCATTGGAGCGAGGCACCAGCTAGGGGGGATCGGAGTTGCTCTGCAGTCATTGGAGCGAGGCACCAGCTAGGGGGGATTGGAGTTGCTCTGCAGTCATTGGAGCGAGGCACCAGCTAGGGGGGATTGGAGTTGCTCTGCAGTCATTGGAGCGAGGCACCAGCTAGGGGGGATTGGAGTTGCTCTGCAGTCATTGGAGCGAGGCACCAGCTAGGGGGGATTGGAGTTGCTCTGCAGTCATTGGAGCGAGGCACCAGCTAGGGGGGATTGGAGTTGCTCTGCAGGCATTGGAGCGAGGCACCAGCTAGGGGGGATTGGAGTTGCTCTGCAGTCATTGGAGCGAGGCACCAGCTAGGGGGGATTGGAGTTGCTCTGCAGGCATTGGAGCGAGGCACCAGCTAGGGGGGATTGGAGTTGCTCTGCAGGCATTGGAGCGAGGCACCAGCTAGGGGGGATTGGAGTTGCTCTGCAGGCATTGGAGCGAGGCACCAGCTAGGGGGGATTGGAGTTGCTCTGCAGGCATTGGAGCGAGGCACCAGCTAGGGGGGATTGGAGTTGCTCTGCAGGCATTGGAGCGAGGCACCAGCTAGGGGGGATTGGAGTTGCTCTGCAGGCATTGGAGCGAGGCACCAGCTAGGGGGGATTGGAGTTGCTCTGCAGGCATTGGAGCGAGGCACCAGCTAGGGGGGATTGGAGTTGCTCTGCAGGCATTGGAGCGAGGCACCAGCTAGGGGGGATTGGAGTTGCTCTGCAGGCATTGGAGCGAGGCACCAGCTAGGGGGGATTGGAGTTGCTCTGCAGGCATTGGAGCGAGGCACCAGCTAGGGGGGATTGGAGTTGCTCTGCAGGCATTGGAGCGAGGCACCAGCTAGGGGGGATTGGAGTTGCTCTGCAGGCATTGGAGCGAGGCACCAGCTAGGGGGGATTGGAGTTGCTCTGCAGGCATTGGAGCGAGGCACCAGCTAGGGGGGATTGGAGTTGCTCTGCAGGCATTGGAGCGAGGCACCAGCTAGGGGGGATTGGAGTTGCTCTGCAGTCATTGGAGCGAGGCACCAGCTAGGGGGGATTGGAGTTGCTCTGCAGGCATTGGAGCGAGGCACCAGCTAGGGGGGATTGGAGTTGCTCTGCAGTCATTGGAGCGAGGCACCAGCTAGGGGGGATTGGAGTTGCTCTGCAGGCATTGGAGCGAGGCACCAGCTAGGGGGCATTGGAGTTGCTCTGCAGTCATTGGAGCGAGGCACCAGCTAGGGGGGATTGGAGTTGCTCTGCAGGCATTGGAGCGAGGCACCAGCTAGGGGGGATTGGAGTTGCTCTGCAGTCATTGGAGCGAGGCACCAGCTAGGGGGGATTGGAGTTGCTCTGCAGGCATTGGAGCGAGGCACCAGCTAGGGGGGATTGGAGTTGCTCTGCAGTCATTGGAGCGAGGCACCAGCTAGGGGGGATTGGAGTTGCTCTGCAGTCATTGGAGCGAGGCACCAGCTAGGGGGGATTGGAGTTGCTCTGCAGGCATTGGAGCGAGGCACCAGCTAGGGGGGATTGGAGTTGCTCTGCAGTCATTGGAGCGAGGCACCAGCTAGGGGGGATTGGAGTTGCTCTGCAGGCATTGGAGCGAGGCACCAGCTAGGGGGGATTGGAGTTGCTCTGCAGTCATTGGAGCGAGGCACCAGCTAAGGGGGATTGGAGTTGCTCTGCAGTCATTGGAGCGAGGCACCAGCTAGGGGGGATTGGAGTTGCTCTGCAGTCATTGGAGCGAGGCACCAGCTAGGGGGGATTGGAGTTGCTCTGCAGTCATTGGAGCGAGGCACCAGCTAGGGGGGATCGGAGTTGCTCTGCAGTCATTGGAGCGAGGCACCAGCTAGGGGGGATCGGAGTTGCTCTGCAGTCATTGGAGCGAGGCACCAGCTAGGGGGGATCGGAGTTGCTCTGCAGTCATTGGAGCGAGGCACCAGCTAGGGGGGATCGGAGTTGCTCTGCAGTCATTGGAGCGAGGCACCAGCTAGGGGGGATCGGAGTTGCTCTGCAGTCATTGGAGCGAGGCACCAGCTAGGGGGGATCGGAGTTGCTCTGCAGTCATTGGAGCGAGGCACCAGCTAGGGGGGATCGGAGTTGCTCTGCAGTCATTGGAGCGAGGCACCAGCTAGGGGGGATCGGAGTTGCTCTGCAGTCATTGGAGCGAGGCACCAGCTAGGGGGGATCGGAGTTGCTCTGCAGTCATTGGAGCGAGGCACCAGCTAGGGGGGATTGGAGTTGCTCTGCAGTCATTGGAGCGAGGCACCAGCTAGGGGGGATTGGAGTTGCTCTGCAGTCATTGGAGCGAGGCACCAGCTAGGGGGGATTGGAGTTGCTCTGCAGTCAAAATGCACCTTATTGGATGTTTTTATGTGTTTGCATCTTAGGTTCTAAAGGTATTTTTTTTATCTGGAAATAAACGCTGATTTACCGATAGAATAAAGGACAAGTTAAGTAACTTTTGTTTTAGTCTACAAGTCTGGACCATCCTCAAGTGATTTGTCATCCCTTGTTATATCCTAATAATAGATCACTTTGTTTTTGAGAAAATTATTTATAGAGCAAATAATAGCCTATATTATTTTACTGCAAATGTGACGTTGGGCTAATGTTGCACGATTTATTTACTAATTTGCCGCTAATTGCCTTAAGATTAATAGCCTGCAGCCTATTCTTTTTAATGTCCTTAAAAACACGACCAGCCCTATACGTTTATATAGGCTACAGTGGTCGAATTGTTTTCTTAGTTCATCTGACTGTCTAGACAGCAATAGACAAAATGTTGAGTGCGAAACAGGAGTATTTGCGGTTTTACTGCGTCACACAACGATACATTCAGATTGATTTCATCAGTGTTGCGGGTTTATTATAGACACATTTATTTGACGGCGTTTTTCAATCTCACCAGATGTTTTCAGCATGCAGCCATTTCTGCTATGACTAATAGTTTATAAACTGATCCACCGTGGCTATTTCACCTATGCAAAATGTTGTAATGTTTCAATGGAAGACATTGCTTCCTCAATACAATTGAAATGTTTCAACATTGCATACTGTAAAAATGTTTTTTGAACCACGGTCTGTATGATTAGTTAGACTTAGAACAAAAGAAAAAGTACTATTGCTCTATTTTAATGGCAATTTAAGCACTACTTATACATAATAGAAATCAAGTGATATTTGCATGTGAGAAGGTTATGGGATACATTTGCTCCATTGTTGTTAACATTTTGTTGTTCCACACCTTGATGATAGGCATATCTTCAAGTGGCTCAGTCAATAACAGGAGTGAAGTGTGTTTAATTTCCCAACATTGATCCTGGGTTCCCACAGTATGGGGCTATGTTGGATTTTACTCCAGCTGAGTATCAATTAGAAGCATAGTATATCAGATTGGCAACCTACCATCTGAAAAACACTCGTAATCACCTCTCTGCAGGTTTAGTTACCTGGAATAGTTAAGATAATCAATTGGATGAAATCTTACTGTCTTGCTAATGGTAATTGGTTTGAACTTTAGATTGCATACACAGTAGGTCCCCAGGACATTCTAGGGACTGACTACTTTTTATAGATCTTGCATCTGGATTAGATTCAGGGCTCAGTTCTCCACCATGTCCCTGTTATCCCTGAAATCACCTCAGAAAGTCAGTTTAGTGTGCAATGACAGGATCAACCATCATACTGTACATAAGAGGAACTGATATAGACAAAGTCAAGTTACAATATGTTGGTAATACCATGATAATACAGTATACAGTCTTCAAGGGGTAGCAATGGCAAAGACCGATTTTTTTCCAGTCTGATCAGATAGTTGAATATAGCAGTTATGCCTGTTGTAGGCTGGATGTCCATTGAGCCAATGGTTTACAAAAGAATGGCTGAGAAGAATCCCAATACAGTCACCATCAGGCAGGATGCTCTACACTTTGTGTATTTGAAATGGACAAAGGACTCTCTACTTTAATATAGTTTGACACTACTCTCTGTCGCCGAAGAAGATGGCTGGTTGTCATCACCAACGTCAAACATGGCATATCAAAGACTGAGCTGTCATATGGTGGAGATAATCAACTCAAGTTTATATTCAGCTGATGCCCAGGAGACTCAGAGTAACTCCAGGAAGTGAAATGGACACCCATCGGCATCATTAGGGAAATATTTTCTTGGTTTAGGTTCATACGCTTGGACATATCATTTGTTTCTTTTGGCTCATGCAAAAGAACTGTGCAACGCTGCTGCTAAGTCAAACAGACATCAGAATGGTGGTCTGTGCCAAAGCACGCAATATGTGATGAAAGAATTCATAAGGCTTGAAAAAAGAAGCAATGGAAAGAAAGACCTCCACAGATCTCAGACAGCTATGAGTGAGCAGCAGGCTCTACCATTGGACAAAGAGAAGGAATGCTCTTTCCCCCAAATAGTTCCAAATTGGACTTTTGCATATACAGTGGGGAGAACAAGTATTTGATACACTGCCGATTTTGCAGGTTTTCCTACTTACAAAGCATGTGGAGGTCTGTAATTTTTATCATAGGTAAACTTCAACTGTGAGAGACGGAATCTAAAACAAAAATCCAGAAAATCACATTGTATGATTTTTAAGTAATTAATATGCATTTTATTGCATGACATAAGTATTTGATCACCTACCAACCAGTAAGAATTCCGGCTCTCACAGACCTGTTAGTTTTTCTTTAAGAAGCCCTCCTGTTCTCCACTCATTACCTGTATTAACTGCACCTGTTTGAACTCGTTACCTGTATAAAAGACACCTGTCCACACACTCAATCAAACAGACTCCAACCTCTCCACAATGGCCAAGACCAGAGAGCTGTGTAAGGACATCAGGGATAAAATTGTAGACCTGCACAAGGCTGGGATGAGCTACAGGACAATAGGCAAGCAGCTTGGTGAGAAGGCAACAACTGTTGGCGCAATTATTAGAAAATGGAAGAAGTTCAAGATGACGATCAATCACCCTCGGTCTGGAGCTCCATGCAAGATCTCACCTCGTGGGGCATCAATGATCATGAGGAAGGTGAGGGATCAGCCCAGAACTACACGGCAGGACCTGGTCAATGACCTGAAGAGAGCTGGGACCACAGTCTCAAAGAAAACCATTAGTAACACACTACGCCGTCATGGATTAAAATCCTGCAGCGCACGCAAGGTCCCCCTGCTCAAGCCAGCGCATGTCCAGGCCCATCTGAAGTTTGCCAATGACCATCTGGATGATCCAGAGGAGGAATGGGAGAAGGTCATGTGGTCTGATGAGACAAAAATAGAGCTTTTTGGTCTAAACTCCACTCGGCGTGTTTGGAGGAAGAAGAAGGATGAGTACAACCCCAAGAACACCATCCCAACCGTGAAGCACGGAGGTGGAAACATCATTCTTTGGGGATGCTTTTCTGCAAAGGGGACAGGACGACTGCACCGTATTGAGGGGAGGATGGGGCCATGTATCGCGAGATCTTGGCCAACAACCTCCTTCCCTCAGTAAGAGCATTGAAGATGGGTTGTGGCTGGGTCTTCTAGCATGACAACGACCCGAAACACACAGCCAGGGCAACTAAGGAGTGGCTCCGTAAGAAGCATCTCAAGGTCCTGGAGTGGCCTAGCCAGTCTCCAGACCTGAACCCAATAGAAAATCTTTGGAGGGAGCTGAAAGTCCGTATTGCCCAGCGACAGCCCCGAAACCTGAAGGATCTGGAGAAGGTCTGTATGGAGGAGTGGGCCAAAATCCCTGCTGCAGTGTGTGCAAACCTGGTCAAGAACTACAGGAAATGTATGATCTCTGTAATTGCAAACAAAGGTTTCTGTACCAAATATTAAGTTCTGCTTTTCTGATGTATTAAATACTTATGTATTACTTAAAAATCATACAATGTGATTTTCTGGATTTTTATTTTAGATTCCGTCTCTCATAGTTGAAGTGTACCTATGATAAAAATTACAGACCTCTACATGCTTTGTAAGTAGGAAAACCTGCAAAATCAGCAGTGTATCAAATACTTGTTCTCCCCACTGTAGAGATATTGGAATGAAAATCAATGACAGACTCTAAATGGAACATCAGGAAGCGGGGATGGGGGATATTTTGCCCCCTGTGAAAATATCGACATTCTCATAGACACTAGGCTACAGAAAGACCATATCTTTTTCAAACACCTCAACTATTTATGCAATTCTATCTTCAATCACAAAATGTTATAGGAAACTGCCAATATGCCTCTATATAGTTTTTGGACTAGCTCATATAAGACTGTATGAAAAACATATTATGCAACCTGTCTGACTCCATCTAGACTCGGGCCTCCCATCACGTATGCTGGCTGTCATAAAGCAAACTCATTTCTTTGGCTGACCTGTCATCATTTCAGATATCATTCATGTCCTGTTCGTGATGTATTTGGAGGAGAGAGACAAAGTGCTTATCCTGTTCCCCATGAGCTAGCTGATGACCCATGGTTGGGTTGACAGAGGTGGATGGACAGTAGAAGTTCAGCTCTGAGCTGCTTACTGTCTCTGTATTTTAATAAACATTTCTGCTTTCTCAGATAGCAGCTTTCAAGTGTTCCTTAACAAGCTATAGCCTATCTTGTTATGTGATTGTGTTTTCTTTGGGGAGATGCTCATCATTCAGTGTGGTGGTTAAAGACCCTGCTGACGAGCTGACAGAGGGAGAATAAAGGCCTCCTGGGTATTTCCATTCCTAGGAGACGATCCCTGTGACTCACAAGCTTTCTCTTTGAATAATTTCTTGCTGAATTGAATCCTCTGCAACTTTTCAGCTGTCTGTGGGCAACTTTAGAAAGTTGTGACTCAGAACAGTGTGAGGAGGAAGTTCTATACTTAGCTACAGTGCATGTGGAAACAAACTTTTGTCATGGATATGGTGAAGGAAGAGAATGGGAGGAAGTTAGAAAGTAGTTCCATTTACTTTGAAATCGTGAGGCTAGAATACAATACAATTACAAACATAAGCTCAGTATTTGGCATGTGGCTAAATGGCAAGCATTAACTATAAATCTATTGGAGATTTATAAACTATTTATAAACTCATAAATGCTGAAAACATTTGCATTAATTGTATGATGCTGAATAAACTATGTTGTTGCAGAGTGGCAGGTAGCTTGGCGGCAGGTAGCTTAGCGGCAGGCTAGCGGCAAGTAGCCCAGTGGCAGGTAGCTTAGCGGCAGGCTAGCGGCAGGTATCCTAGCGGCAAGCTAGTGGCAGGTAGTCTAGTGGCAGGTAGCTTAGCGGCAGGCTAGCGGCAGGTATCCTAGCGGCAGGCTAGTGGCAGGTAGTCTAGTGGCAGGAAGCTTAGCGGCAGGTAGCCTTGCGGTTAGAGCGTTGGGCCAATAAACGAAAGGTCGCTGGTTTGAATACCCGAGCGGACAAATTGAAAAATCTGTCGGTGCCCTTGAGCAAGGCACTTAGCCCTAATTTGCTCTAGGGGCGCCGTACTACTACGACTGACCTTGTAAAACCACACATTTCACTGCACAATAAAAACATTTCATGTTTTTGTGCAGAATATAATTTTTTATTTGGTTTGTTTTTCATAGAATGGCTGAACCTCGTTTTAATAATCCCTACTTCTGGCCTCCACCCCCCACCATGCCTGGGCAGGTGAGTACTTACTGTAGACTTTACCCTCTAACATTCAACAACAGGATTGTTAGTATACAAGAGGATGAAGAAGATGACAGTGGGCAGTAGATTGGGAAGATTTTAAATTATTATTCTAGGCAGTGTAACATTGAGACCCATGAGCAATGAGAGGTATTTTGCCTGCTTGATTGTCATGCACATTTCCATGTAAAGTACACACTATTTTTACAGATCACCAGAAGAGAGTACATAAATTATTGTAAATGTACTTAGGTTACATTGTTTGAGTTATTTCCCTTTGAGTCCATTGGAGGGAGCCAAAGCAGCACAATTGTAAGCCCACTCAAAGATGTTAGAGGAACTGAACCGAAAAACCAACTTCTCTGGTTGTGAACGGCCTTTGTGGCCGTAGCAGTCATAAACATCAATTATAGTCCCAAAATTGACTGGCAAGCATAAGTAGGATAACTTTGGTCACAGTCAGTATTTTCCAAAATGAGAATGTCTGAGATTTAACTGACTGTCCTCTTGTCTCTGTGTTGTCTACCTGCTGTCAGATGGATAATATTGTGTTGATCAACAAGATCAAGGAACAGCTGATGGCTGAGAAGATCAGACCACCCCACCTGCCACCTTCCACAGTTCCCTCCCAACGGCAACTACTGGGGAATCCTACCCAGACAGGTGGGCAGCAAGTCCAGATGTCAGTTCAGAAACTGCAGCAGATGCAACAATGTCTCCATGTCCACAGCTCGTCCCAGCCAGACATTGCCCTGCACACCCGGACGGCCTCCAGCTCAGTCGCAGGTACCCTGACTGCACCAACCTCTCCAGGCCAGACTCCATTGTCATTGACCACCATTGACTACCACCTCTCACTCAGTTAGAGATGTGCAAGAAATTCACCCATTCTCAGAGGTGGTTCACATCAGAATGCATCTCTACTGCATGTCATGCGATCACTCTCCCTCCCATCCTCCTCAGTCTCATCAAATGATTGGCACACATCCCGTCACTTTTTGTAAATTGTCTCTTGTAATACTTATATTTTTCTATCCTCGATGGATCGATTGATAAGGAAAATTGTTATTGAGTCTTATGAGCCAAGGCTTTATATTTCCTGTAAAAGCATTTCTGGTAAATTCTGTGCATTTTCTGCACATCTCTAACAGGACGTATTCTTGGTGATGAAAATGTGAATCTGGACGATAAGACGGCTCTAAAAGCAAGAGGATTGTGGGAAGACTGGCATTTGCGTCAAATCATTGACCAACCCTCTAGAACGAATCACCTATCAGGTAATGACATTGTTTTGACATTTGTGCTTCCTGGCACATACACGGAAAGAGAGGCAGACTTCCACAGCCTTTTTCCAGAATCCTGTACTGTTGGCCTGTAGACTAATCCAGGCCTCTCAAAATGTGACATGACTTTTGGCATATCGGTGTGATTTCAAACTACTTCAGCCAAGGAGTAGGCACAAAGAGTAGTCCTATGTTGAGCGACTAACTAAAAGGGAACATGTCAATAAATAATTTTCAGCATTGTCTCTGAAAAAGTCTGTGTAATTAAAAAGGTATTTGGACACCTGCTGGTCGAACGTTCTAGAATCATGGGCATTAATATGGAGTTGGTCCCCCTTTGCTGCTATAAAACAGCCTCCACTCCTCTGGGAAGGCTTTCCAAATTATGTTGGAACATTTCTGCGGGGACTTCTTTCCATTCAGCCAAAAGAGCATTAGTGAGGTTGGGCACTGATGTTGGGTGATTAGGCCTGGCTCGCAGCCAGTGTTCCAATTCATCCTAAAGGTGTTCGATGGGGTTGAGGTCAGGACTCTGTGCAGGTCAGTCAGTTTTTCCCACACCGATCTCGACAAACCATTTCTGTATGGGCCGCACTTTGTGCACGGGGGCATTGACATGCTGAAACACGAAAGAGCCTTCCCCAAACTGTTGCCACAAAGTTGGAAGCACAGAATCATCTACTATGTCATTGTTATTTATTTAACCAGGTAGGCCAGTTGAGAACAAGTTCTCATTTACAACTGCGACCTGGCCAAGATAAAGCAAAGCTGTGCAACAAAACACAGAGTTACACGTGGGATAAACAAAAGTACAGTCTATAACACAATATAAAACTCTATATACAGTGTGTGCAAATGGAGTAAAGAGGTAAGGCAATAAATAGGCCATAGTAGCAAAGTAATTACAATTTAGCAAATGAACACTGGAGTGATAGATGTGCAAGTGGAAATACTGGTGTGCAAAAATAGTAAAAAACAATATGGGGATGAGGTAGGTAGTTGGGTGGGCTATTTACAGATGCAGCAATTGGTAAGCTGCTCAGATAGCTGATGCTTAAAGTTAGTGAGGGAGATATAAGTCTCCAACTTCAGCGATTTTTGCAATTCGTTCCAGTCATTGGCAGCAGAGAACTGGAAGGAAAGGCAGCCAAAGTGGGTGTTGGCTTTGGGGATGGCCAGTGCGATATACCTGCTGGAGCTTGTGCTACGGGTGGGTGTTGTTATGGTGACCAGTGAGCTGAGATAAAGGTGGAGCTTTACCTAGCAGAGACTTGTAGATAACCTGAAGCCAGTGGGTTTGGCGACAAGTATGAAGCGAGGGCCAGCCGACGAAAGCATACAGGTCGCAGTGGTGGGTGATATATGGGGCTTTGGTGACAAAACGGATGGCACTGTGATAAACTGCATCCAGTTTGCTGAGTAGAGTGTTGGAGGCTATTTTGTAAATGATATCGCCGAAGTCGAGGATCGGTAGGATAGTCTCTTTTACGAGGTTATGTTTGGCAGCATGAGTGAAGGAGGCTTTGTTGCGAAATAGGAAGCCGATTCTAGATTTCATTTTGGATTGGAGATGCTTAATGAGTTTGGAAGGAGAGTTTACAGTCTAGCCAGACACCTAGGCATTTTTAGTTGTCCACATATTCTAAGTCAGAACCATCCAGAGTAGTGATGCTGGACAGGCGGGCGGGTGCGGGCAGCGATCGGTTGAAGAGCATGCATTTAGTTTTACTAGCATTTAAGAGCAGTTGGAGGCCACAGAAGGAGTGTTGTATGGCATTGAAGCTCGTTTGGAGGTTTGTTAACAGTGTCCAAAGAAGGGCCAGATGTATACAGAATGGTGTCGTCTGCGTAGAGTTGGATCAAGGAATCACCCGCAGCAAGAGCGACATCGTTGATATATACAGAGAAATGAGTCGGCCCGAGAATTAAACTCTGTGGTACCCCCGTAGAGACTGCCAGAGGTCCGGACAACAGGCCCTCCGATTTGACACACTAAACTCTGAGAAGTAGTTGGTGAACCAGGCGAGGCAGTCATTTGAGAAACCAAGGCTGTTGAGTCTGCCGATAAGAATGCAGTGATTGACAGAGTCGAAAGCCTTGGCCAACCAGGTCGATGAAGACGGCTGCACAATACTGTCTTTTATCGATGGCGGTTATGATATCGTTTAGTACCTTGAGTGTGGCTGATGTGCACCCGTGACCAGCTCGGAAACCGGATTGCACAGCGGAGAAGGTATGGTGGGATTCAAAATGGTCAGTGATCTGTTTGTTAACTTGGCCATTGTATGCTGTAGCATTAAGATTTCCCTTCACTGGAACTAAGGGGCCTAGCCCAAACCATGAAAACAGCCCCAGACCATTATTGCTCCTCCACCAAACTTTACAGTTGGCACTTTGCATTGGGGCAGGTAGCGTACTCCTGGCATCCGCCAAACCCAGATTCGTCCGTCCGACTGCCAGATGGTGAAGCGTGATTCATCACTCCAGAGAATGCATTTACACTGCTCCAGAGTCCAATGGCGGCGAGCATAACACCACTCCAGCCGACGCTTGGCATTGCGCATTGTTGATCTTAGGCTTGTGTGCAGCTGCTCTGCCATGGAAACCCATTACATGAAGCTCCCAACGAACAGTTCTTGTGCTGACATTGCTTCCAGAGGCAGTTTGGAACTCGGTAGTGAGTGTTGGAACCGAGGACAGACAATTGATATGCACTTCAGCACTCGGCAGTTCCCTTCTGTGAGCTTGTGTAGCTTACCACTTCGCGGCTGAGCTGTTGTTGCTGTTAGACGTTTCCACTTCACAATAACAGCACTTACAGTTGATAGAGGCAGCTCTAGCAGGGCAGAAATTTGACAAACTGACTTGTTGGAAAGGTGGCATCCTATGACGGTGCCCCATTGAAAGTCACTGAGCTCTTCAGTAAGGCCAACATACTTCCAATGTTTGTCCATGGAGATAGCATGGCTGTGTGCTCAATTTTATATACCTGTCAGCAACTGGTGTGGCTGAAATAGCTGAATATACTAATATGAAGGGGTGTCCGCATACCTTTGTGTATATATAGTTTATATATTCAGTCTTGCATTACAGTTCTGTTAAATCTAGTTTGTAAGTCATTTTCACCTCTTGACTTGCCAGGTCTGGCACTTTCCTCTCGAACTGGCAACCATAACACCTCCGTCACTCTGACCACACCCACCTCCAACAGCCAGAGCCGGCTAGGCGGAGCCCTCTCGTCTCATCATGTCCTCTCCAGCTTGGCCAGTGGCCCTGGGATGGAGCAAATCAAAAGTAACGGGGGCCTTGCTGGACTGCTGGGGCGAGGGCGTAAGAAGATAAAAGCCGAGAACAGTGGTGGCCCTCTGTTGGTGGTGCCTTACCCAATCCTCGCTTCAGGCAACAACCAATCCTGCCACACCATCATCCCCAAAGAGGGAAAATGCTACAGGCATGAGCACACATTACACTTTTATAGACTGCTACATGTTGATTTCACTCCAAATGTCTTACTGTCATATTGATTGCTTACCGTGTCTTTTGTGTGTGTTTGCACAGGTGTAAATTGTGCCCACTGACCTTCTTCTCCAAGTCAGACATGCAGATCCACTCCAAGTCCCACACAGAGGTCAAGCCACATAAGTGTCCCCACTGCTCCAAATCTTTCGCCAACGCATCCTACCTGGGCCAGCACCTCCGCATACACCTGGGCATCAAACCTTATCACTGCTCTTACTGCGAGAAATGCTTCCGCCAGCTCTCCCACCTGCAGCAGCACACCAGGTCAAATCTATGGACTTATTTGATCACAAGTTTGATAGTGTTTTCATGTACCCTATAAAGATCTTTATAGGTGCTCTACCAGGAACACCAAAAAGGAAAATAAGTCGTATAGTGTGGTGATGTATCTTTCCCAGAACCCTAACGCTTGAATGGATAGATTCTATCTACCTGCAGTTGTTTTGGCGGTGTCGGAGGTGGAACTGTGTTAGAGCTGTCATGCACTGAGTCGCATGAAGATAAATCCTATGCAGTCTTGATTATAAGATGGCACAGGAATGTGAGTTGTAATCTACACCTATAAGGCTGATAGAAACCATAATTGTTTTCTTTAATGATTTTCAATTGGAACATCATTATTTCTATATTGCCTACTATTTCTCATTCTGAACAAACGTGAGTGGGACTCACCGATTTGACAGCTCCGACACTGTTACACCTCCGACACGCCAAATCATCAGCTATGGCCGGTTAATGGCTTGATCTGATTGAATCTAGTCCTACGTTTATTTACCCTAGTGTTATTTGCCTTTATAGATTATATCAAAAAGGAAGTGATGTATCTGTTATGTATTTACCCTGGTGTTAATGACTTACCTTTATAGATGATGCCTTTTTTCTATATTTCTTGAGAGAGAGAGAGATTCAAATCCGGCCTACTGCCCTATGTCGACATGTGTGCCGGATGCTGCAGCCTCATTTACTATATATACACACACACTATATCTTTTACAGAATTCACACTGGGGATCGGCCCTATAAATGTGCCCATCCAGGTTGTGAAAAAGCCTTCACCCAGCTCTCCAATCTGCAGGTATTTTCAGTTAAACTCATGCTCAGGTTCTAGTTTTGAAGCATTGATGCTGGGTTCTTTACCGCTGTGGTTGGCATAAAATGTCTCCTATAGTACAAGTTTCAACTTTGTCACAATTGGTTTAACAGTAGAGGAGCACATAACATATCAAATCCACAGTCAAAGACAACAATGCTATTCATTCCTCATATTTCACACACATGCTATTATACCTGAAATTATTGACAACCTTTGTAAATAATTGTATTTTTACTGTAGTATGTTTTAGATTTTGAACATTACATATTCAGCACGATTTTCCTCCATTTTGGTCAGATGATGGCCTGGTTTGACAGGAAGTGTTTCCCCACCCTGAATGTCTAGACAAATACAGTACCAGTCAAACGTTTGGATACCTACTCATTCCAGGGTTTTTCTTTATTTTGACTATTTTATACATTGTAGAATACTAGTGAAGATGTCAAAACTATGAAATAACACGTAGTATGTAGTAACCAAAAAAGTGTTAAACAAATCAAAATCTATTTTATATTTATAATTGCTCAGGTTAAGACACAGATGCAGACAAGAGGCAGATAGTACTAGTCTCAGAACTTATTATAAACTCAGCAAAAAAAGAAACATCCCTTTTTCCAGGACCCTGTCTTTTAAAGATAATTCGTAAAAATCCCAAAAACTTCGCAGATCTCAATTGTAAAGGGTTTAAACACTGTTTCCTATGCTTGTTCAATGAACAGTTAATGAACATGCACCTGTGGAGCGGTCGTTAAGACACAAACAGCTTACAGACGGTAGGCAATTAAGGTCACAGTTATGAAAACTTAGGACACAAAGAGGCCTTTCTACTGACTCTGAAAAACACCAAAAGAAAGATTCCCAGCATCCCTGCTCATCTGCGTGAACATGCCTTAGGCATGCTGCAAGGAGGCATGAGGACTGTAGATGTGACCAAGGCAATAAATTGCCATGTCCGTACTGTGAGATGCCTAAGACAACGCTACAGGGAGACAGGACGGACAGCCGATCGTCCTCGCAGTGGCAGACCACATGTAACAACACCTGCACAGGATCGGTACATTCGAACATCACACCTGCGGGACAGGTACAGGATGGCAACAACAACTGCCCGAGTTACATCAGGAATGCACAATCCCTCCATCAGTGCTCAGACTGTCTGCAATAGGCTGAGAGAGGCTGGACTGAGGGCTTGTAGGCCTGTTGTAAGGCAGGTCCTCACCAGACATCACCGGCAACAACGTCGCCTATGGGCACAAACCCACCGTCGCTGGACCAGACAGGACTGGCAAAAAGTGCTCTTCACTGACGAGTCGCGGTTTTGTCTCACCAGGGGTGTTGGCCGGATTCGTGTTTATCGTCGAAGGAATGAGTGTTACACCGAGGCCTGTACTCTGGAGTGGGATCGATTTGGAGATGGAGGGTCCGTCGTGGTCTGGGGCAGTGTGTCACAGCATCATCGGACGGAGCTTGGCGCCATTGCAGGCAATCTGAATGCTGTGCGTTACAGGGAAGACATCCTCCTCCCTCATGTGATACCCTTCCTGCAGGCTCATCCTGACATGACCCTCCAGCATGACAATGCCACCAGCCATACTGCTCATTCTGTGCGTGATTTCCTGCAAGACAGGAATGTCAGTGTTCTGCCATGGCCAGCGAAGAGCCTGGATCTCAATCCCATTGAGCACGTCTGGGACCTGTTGGATCGGAGGGGGAGGGCTAGGGCCATTCCCCCTAGAAATGTCCGGGAACTTGCAGGTGTCTTGGTGGAAGAGTGGAGTAACATCTCACAGCAAGAACTCGCAAATCTGGTGCAGTCCATGAGGAGGAGATGCACTGCAGTATTTAATGCAGCTGGTGGCCACACCAGATACTGACTGTTACTTTTGATTTTGACCCCCCACCCCTTGTTCAGGGACACATTATTCCATTTCTGTTCGTCACATGTCTGTGCAACTTGTTCAGTTCATGTCTCAGTTGTTGAATCTTGTTATGTTCATACAAATATTTACACATGTTAAGGTTGCTGAAAATAAACGCAGTTGACAGTGCGAGGACGTTTCTTGTTTTGCTGAGTTTAGTTCAAGGTGCATGCAAAAGGTAAGTCAAGGCAGGCAAAGGGTCGTAATACAAATCAGAGTCAGGCAGGTACAGGACGGTGGGCAAGATCAGGGTCAGGACAGGCAGAAAGGTCAGAACTGGGAAGACTAAGAAAAACTAGAGCACAGGAAACATGGGAACACGCTGGTAGGACTTGACGGGACAAGATGAATTGGCAACAGACAAAACAGAAAATGCAGGTATAAATACACAGGTGATAATGAGGGGAGATGGGAGACATCTGGTGCGGCGTGGAGACGAGCACAAAGACAGGTGAAACAGATCAGGGTGTGACAATATGAGATTCTTCAAAGTAGCCATTCTTTGCCTTGATGACAGCTTTGCACACTCTTGGCATTCTCTCAACCAGCTTCATGAAGTAGTCACCTGGAATGCATTTCAATTAACAGGTATGCCTTGTTAAAAGTACATTTGTGGAATTCTTTCCTTAATGCGTTTGAGCCAATCAGTTATGCTGTGACAAGGTAGGGGTGGTGTGCAGAAGATAGCCCTATTTGGTAAAAGACCCAAGTTCATATTATGGCACTTTGAAGAAGCTAAAATCTAAAATATATTTTGATTTGTTCAACACTTTTTTGGTTACTACATGATTATTTCATAGTTATTTCATAGTTTTGATGTCTTCATTATTATTCTACAGTGTAGAAAATAGTAAAAAATAAAGAAAACCCCTTGAATGGACACACCTACTCAAACTTTTGACTGGTACTGTAGGTCTGTGAATAATTGTATAAGGTAATCTCTGTGTCCGTCTCTTTCCCTGCCCCAGTCTCACCAGAGACAGCACAACAAAGACAAGCCCTACAAGTGTCCAAACTGCTACCGTGCCTACTCGGACTCAGCCTCATTGCAGATTCACTTGTCTGTGCATGCCATCAAAAACGCCAAGGCCTACTGCTGCAGCATGTGTGGCAGAGCCTACACCTCAGTGAGTAGGCTATAGTGCAGCATGTGTGGCAGAGCCTACACCTCAGTGAGTAGGCTATAGTGCAGCATGTGTGGCAGAGCCTACACCTCAGTGAGTAGGCTATAGTGCAGCATGTGTGGCAGAGCCTACACCTCAGTGAGTAGGCTATAGTGCAGCATGTGTGGCAGAGCCTACACCTCAGTGAGTAGGCTATAGTGCAGCATGTGTGGCAGAGCCTACACCTCAGTGAGTAGGCTATAGTGCAGCATGTGTGGCAGAGCCTACACCTCAGTGAGTAGGCTATAGTGCAGCATGTGTGGCAGAGCCTACACCTCAGTGAGTCGGCTATAGTGCAGCATGTGTGGCAGAGCCTACACCTCAGTGAGTCGGCTATAGTGCAGCATGTGTGGCAGAGCCTACACCTCAGTGAGTAGGCTATAGTGCAGCATGTGCGGCAGAGCCTACACCTCAGTGAGTAGCCTATAGTGCAGCATGTGTGGCAGAGCCTACACCTCAGTGAGTCGGCTATAGTGCAGCATGAGCTGATGTTTTCACAGGATGTGAGAAACCATGCAACGCTGTTTGCAATTGACCGTTTTTTTGTTTCCTCGTTCTCAGGCAATAAGAACAAATGTTGTCAGATCATCACTCACGTGTCACTTTAGTGAAGCATGTATACCTCTTTGTCTACTGAGCCTCGGTGTTGACTGAACCCTTCTTTGTTTGTCTTCAGGAGACCTACCTTATGAAGCACATGTCTAAACACACGGTGGTGGAACACCTGGTGAGCCATCACTCTCCACAGAGGACAGAGTCTCCCAATGTCCCCATACAGATCTCCCTCATCTGAGCACTTTCAGGCCTCATGGTGGAGTAAAAACCTTTTTGGCCTATGCTAAGACAATAAAAAGCATTGCTCCAGGCAGCTAAAAACATTTACCCTAGGTGTTATAAAGCATTAAATGACCATTTTTATATTGTTATTCTCCTTTTACTCTTAGCAAAAGTATATTTGCAATGAGAACTTTGTCTTCCTTTTAGTTAGGCCAAGAAGATGAATAGCTAAATCATTTATTCAAGCATTTCTTGTACCACTCCTAATGTCAATGTTTGCATCATTTTGTTACTTAAAAAGAAAATGTTCTCAAGTTAGCTTTATCACATTTAAGTATGTCTTTTAGACAACAATGCACATAAAATACTTTCCAATTGGAGGGTCAATACCTATGTTTTATTGTTGTAGTTGTATTTTTTTATCTTGTTATTGTCCATGGTATTAAAAAGTAAACTGTTCAAGGCTATCCTGAAGAGCACTAAAATATATTTTCAATCTGATGCTGGTATTTGTATTAACTTCAATATTTTGGTTTGCTGAATTAATAAGCACTGCCATGTATTGAAGAAATGAAATAGTCCACTATGGAACTGACACAGTGTATTCAGACCCCCTCCCCTTTTCCACATTTTGTTACATTACAGCCTTTTCTAAAATGGATTAAATAAAATCTACACACAATACCCCATAATGACAAAGCGGAAAAAGGCTTTTAGAAATTTTAGCAACTGTATAACAAATAAAAATTATTCAGACTCTTTGCTATGAGACTCGAAATTGAGCTCAGGTGCATCCTGTTTCCATTGATCATCCTTGATGTTTCTACAACTTGATTGGAGTCCACCTGTGGTAAATTCAATTGATTGGACATGATTTGGAAAGGCACACACACCTGTCTATATAAGGTCACACAGTTGACATTGCATGTTAGAGCAATAACCAAGCCATGAGGTCGAAGGAATTGTCCATAGAGCGTCGAGACAGGATTGTGTTGAGGCACAGATCTGGAAAAGAGTACCAAAAAATGTCTGCAGCATTGAAGATCCCCAAGAACCAAGTTGCCTTCATCATTGTTAAATGGACGGAGTTTGGAACCACCAAGACTCTTCCTAGAGCTGGCTGCCCAGCCAAACTGAGCAATCGGGGGATAAGGGCCTTGTTCAGGGAGGTGAACAAGAACCCGATGGTCAATCTGACAGAGCTCCAGAGTTCCTCTGTGGAAATGGGAGAACCTTCCAGAAGGACAACCATCTCTGCAGCACTTCACCAATCAGGCCTTCATGGTAGAGTCGCCAGACAGAAGCCACTCCTCAGTAAAAGGCACATGACAGCCCGCTTAGAGTTAGACTCAGACCATGAGAAACAAGATTCTCTGGTCTAATGAAACCAAGATTTAACTATTTGGCCTGAATGCCAAGCGTCACGTCTGGAGGAAACCAGGCACCATCCCTACAGTGAAGCATGGTGGTGGCAGCATCATGCTGTTGGGATGTTTTTCAGCAGCATGGATTGGGAGACTAGTCAGGATCAAGAGAAAGATGAACAGCGCAAAGTACAGAAACATCCTTGATGAAAACCTGCTCCAGAGTGCTCAGGACCTCAGACTGGGGTGAAGGTTCACCTTCCAACAGGACAACGACCCTAAACACACATTCAAGACAACGCAGGACTGGCTTCTGAATGTCCTTCAGTGGCCCAGCCAGTGCCCGGACTTGAACCCGATTGAACATCTCTGGAGAGACCTGAAAATAGCTGTGCAGCAACGCTTCCATCCAACCTGACAAAGCTTGAGAGGCTCTGCAGAGAAGAATGGGAGAAACTCCCCAAGTACAGGTGTGCCAAGCTTGCAGCGCCATACCCAAGAAGACTTGAGGCTGTAATCGCTGCCAAAGGTGCTTCAACAAAGTACTGAGTAAAGAGTGAATTCTTATGTAAATGTAATATTTCAGTTTTATTTTTTATTACATTTGCACACATTTCTAAACGTTTAACTTTGTCATTATGGGGTATTGTGTGTAGATTGATGAGGGGAAAAAAATACTTCATCAATTTTAGAATAAGGCTGAAACGTAACAAAATGTGGTAAAAAAAATCATGGGCTCTAAATACTTTCCGAATGCACTGAACATATTTGTTGGTTCAAGCCATTCCAGTAACTGAGAGACTTTTAACAAGATTTTAAATGAAGCAGACAAACTCATTTTAAAAATGGAAATTTACAAAATATCTTCTATCACACATTCCATTATATGCAACATTTCAACCTCTTTACCATTTGGAATGCTGTGGTAAAGTACATGCATGAGCTCTTCCTGTGTGCTACATAGATTTGTTTACTTACATTGATGAGGGAAGGGGTATCCTCATATTCCCTTCTATCTTACCTATGAAGTAGAGATGAAAAGGCCAAATCCAAGAATGCACAGGTTTGCAACCAAATAATTGTAATCCTTAACTGTTTGAATTAGAATATTTTTTCACTGTCTTCTAGTGATGGATATGGTATGCTATCTGGTTGAAAATGGCAGAGAAATAGCAAGGCACATTACAAAATGTGATACCTCCTGGCCTTTCATAGGTTTACAACTGTGAAACTCTGCCAAGAGCAACATGTGCTGCCTCCTCACTAGCTACTGTGTTGTTGCACCTCAAAAAGCACAAGAGAGGATTTTGACACCGACCATCTGAGATTGTTCTGAAATTGTTTCTGTAATTAGTAACAGATAGGATTATCATTCCTGAAACATTATTTTGTTTAAATATCATTTAATCTCTGAGAAATGTAGCTAATTGATTGCACTCCAACTGGACATTTTAATTTGTAGGATTCAGATATTCAATAAATATAGTACCCAACATCCAATTTGGACCAAACTTCTTCCTACCAATGAGTAAGACATGAGGAATCCCCCCCAAAATGGTAAAAAGCCACCCACAGATCCCCATACCAATCCCACCCCAACAACCAGTATACAGTATCATTTTCTTTGTTTGACAGTAGTATGAAGCTGTGGCTTGGAGTATTGCTTCTCCATACTATCTAATGTATACCTTGTGACTCTGGTTATGTTTTTTTCTCCCTGCTCAGAGAAATGTGTAATTGAAGTCGCATTATTTACCCAAAAGTACTGTGAAAGTACCATGTTTTGACCGCTAGATGCCGCTGCCGCACACATCTATTTTGCTGTTCTCTTGTGTTTATTAAATAGATTGCAACTTTGGGTTCTTTACCAATAGATTTTATCAAAATAAATTCCTCCATAAAAGCAATTCAGTTTGTCCTTCTCTTAGTAACCTAATGCTTCAACTAAACTCTCCTTGAATAGTCCAACAAGTGGCCACTCTCTGAGAGGTCTATCCTTATGCAATTCTTATATGAAGACTTTTCCTACAAGCCCAAATCTTTGATGGAGAAATGGGCTAGGGACTAAAATGTTGTGACAACCCTAATAATATAATGAATTGCATGGCAGTCTTATGTTTTTCAATAACATTATCAGGAAACAGCTCTGTATGTATTCTGATATTTACCATTAAACTCAACACAACCAACACCAATTGCAAAACACTACACAGTTTGTATGTGGGACTTTGAAGACCATTAGAGACCATAACATTGAAACCATTAGAATTGCTGTAGCCTAATAATTTGATTGTTAACCAGAAATGGTCTAACAGTAACTAATCCATATATTTTTGAACGTAATGAACAACACAAAGAGGCCATTTCCTGGACACAGATTAAGAGTAAAAGAAGGACAAACTGATTTGTTTTCCTGGAGGACTTTTCCTTGAATTGTGAGGATGACCAATTTATTTTCATCCTGAGCCAAATAGCAATTTTGGGTAGAAAACCAATCTAAGGAAATGTTGTGATCTATTTAATAGACACAAGAGACCAGCAACATTGATAAGAGTGTGGAGGTGTAGTAAGAACAGCAGCCTCTAGTAGTCAAAACCTGGTACTTTCACTCTACTTTATTGTAAATAATGCAAGCAACTTCCATCACTAATTTCTCTAACATTTCACTAACATTCACAGATAATAAATGACATTGTCACAGCTTCATACTACTTGCCGAATAAAGAACTGATACTGTTTGTTGGGGTGGGATTGGCATGGGGTTTCTGTGGGTGACTTTAGATTTTGTATTCCTCATGTCTTACTCATTGGTAGGAAGAAGTTTGGTCCAAATTGGATGTTGGGTACTATATTTACTGAAATTAAAATGGCCAATTTGGATGCCATCAATTGGCTTAACTTCTCTAAGATTAAATTAAATCAAGAAAATAATGCTTCAGGAATGCCAATAGTATCTGTTTCTAACTACAGAAACAATTTCAAAACAATCTGAGATGGTGGGTGTCATTTCTTGCTGAAATGACATGGAACAGATTTTCTACTGAGTGATTATTTTGTACATTTATTTTGCAGCTATGTCCTGCAGGATATTATATACCCTTTAATGTATACATAGAAAATGAGTAAATTCCTGTTTTGGGTGTCCACATGAAATATGTGTAGATTTCCTTATGTACAGAAATACCTCCTTGTATCTTGTAATCCTTTTGTTCTCATGTCTAAATATTAATGATTAACATTTTGTTAAAACGCATTTAAGCCTTAACTTTATTGTAATTGTATCATCACATTGTATTTGTCCCATATTGATGCTTCTCTTATGCATTTGATTTTATAGCATGGAATAATATACTGTAAACTATATTAACCGTTAACCCCTTTTCTATAGTAAATTATTATATAGGTCTGGCTATTACTACAACAACAATAAATTCCTTTGTCCTGCAATGACTTCCCTAGTTAAATATTTTTTTAAATTGTGGTACCATATACAAGGTTACATTGGCTGAATTACACACAGTCAAGACTAAGAGAGAATGGACTGTGTAAGAATGAGCAAAAAGTATGAAAATGTTCCAATAGTTTTGGATTATTTTTATTGGCCAATAGGTGCTTACATAATAATGTATAAATCGCCATCACACTGCACACTGCCCTATCCCATCTGGACAAAAGGAATACCTATGTAAGAATGCTCTTCATTAACTAAAGCTCAGCATTCAACACCATAGTACCCTCCATGCTCATCATCAAGCTGGAGGCCCTGGGTCTCAACCCCACCCTGTGTAATTGGGTCCTGGACTTTCTGACGGGCCACCCCCAGGTGGTGAAGGTAGGAAACAAGATCTCCACATCGCTGACCCTCAACACTGGGGCCCCACAAGGGTGCGTGCTCAGCCCCCTCCTGTACTCCCTGTTCACCCACGACTGCGTGGCCATGCACGCATCCAACTCAATCATCAAGTTTGCAGACAACACAACAGTAGTGGGCTTGATTACCAACAACGACGAGACAGCATACAGGGATGAGGTGAGGGCCCTCGGAGTGTGGTGTCAGGAAAACAACCTCTCACTCAACATCAACAAAACAAAGGATGATCATGGACTCCAGGAAACAGCAGAGGGAGCACCCCCCTATCCATATCAAAGGGACAGCAGTAGAGAAGGTGGAAAGTTTTAAGTTCCTCGGCGAACATATCACAGACAAACTAAAATGGTCCACTCACACAGACGAAGGCGGCGCAACAGTGCCTCTTCAACTGCAGGAGCATGAAGAAATTTAGCTTGTCACCCAAAACCCTAACGAACCTTTACAGATGCACAATTGAGAGCATCCTGTCGGGCTGTATCACAGACTTGTACGGCAACTGCACCGCCCTCAACTGCAAGGCTCTCCAAACTACCTGCCCTCCATGACACCTACAGCACCCGATGTCACATGAAGGCCAAAAACATCATCAAGGACATCAACCACCCGAGCCACTGCCTGTTCACACCGCTACCATCCAGAAGGAGAGAGCTGGGACAGAGAGACTGAAAAACAGCTTCTATCTCAAGGCCATCAGACTGCTGAATAGCAATCACTAACTCAGAGAGGCTGCTGCCTACATTGAGACCCAATCACTGGCCACTTTTACAAATGGATCATTAGTCACTTTATATAATGCACTCTAAATAATAACACTTTAATAATGTTTACATATCTCACATTACTCATATCACATGTATATACTGTATTTTATACCATCTATTGCACCTTGCCTATGCCACTTGGCCATCGCTCATCCATATACTTACATGTACATATTATCATTCACCCCTTTAGATTTGTGTGTATTAGGTAGTTGGGGAATTGTTAGATATTACTGCACTGGTGGAAATAGAAGCACAAGCATTTTGCTACACTTGCATTAACATCTGCTAACCATGTGCATGTGACAAATAAAATGTGCTTTGATTTGATTTGATTAAAGATCAAAACCTGTAGAGGCTCTTGTTATCAACTGTTATTCCTTGGCAAACACACTTATTTCAAATAGGCATATGATGCTAGCGATAGCATACTTTTCAGTTACCTGTGGAAAGTTTTAACTGCAGTAAGGTGTGGTCACCTCATACCTGAATACCACCACACCCGAATGAAAATATTCCCAAATGTCTGTTCATGCCCCAAACGGACTGGTATAACACCATTCTTTGACCTTTTGATGACAATAAGTATTTGAAATTGGTCTACGATACACACCTGGCGATGTTCAGCACAGTGCTTTGGTATTTTTATATCTCACAATCAGGTTTTGCATGTTGTTGTTTATTTTCCTTTTCTGCTCTGCATACAGCGTCAGAACCTCGAAAGGTAGTCTCGCAAATCAACGTTTATTGTCACGAGTCTTGTCCAGGAGGCAGAACTGAGCGCTCTCCACTTTAGATTGGCCAGCTACAAGGTCAAAGTTGGCTATATTGTTCATGAAAACAAAATAGCTTTTAGGTTTTTAATTACATATTAGGGTTAGCATTGTGGTTAAGTTTAAAATGTGATTTTATGACTTCGTGGCTGTGTCGGATAGTAACCACTCTGCAGTGCTGCCCCCAGAACAAGATTAATGGCGAAAAACGCTAACAGGTAAAATGAGTTCATAACAAACCGACGCATGATCAGATGGTGGTGGTGTTGGGTTGATTCTCTCCTTCCATGTTTTGGGTGTAAAAAATTCCCCCCTCGCAATATACAGGAAATTACTTGTCTTGAGATGAAGTGTTTTATAGACGCATCAACAAGCTAGGTGTTCTAATAAGCAAAGCAGGTAGGCGACAACATTTCCATCTACACCTGATGACATTGTTACTGTTTTTCATTTGTGTAAACGCTGTCTAATTTATATGTTCATGATATTAGTGCCTTACAGACAGTTTGTATTTAGGCTACTGTAGAATCACTGATGTATGATACATTTAGGCTATTCAATGAAGTACATTTTATTACCCTAAATTCAAGAAAATAATTATCTGTATGATGAGCTGTACATCATTGTCAGAATCCGTTTGGTATTCACCTTAACAATGTACATTTAATTGCCTCAGCATATTCGTTTCACTCAGTTTCACCATCTGAAACAGACTTCTGGAAAAAAGTCCCAGGCACGCAATGAGGTATGGCTTCTGTGATGATGCAATGTCATCAATGTTAATAGACTCATTTTAACATCAAGGAAATTACCAGTTATTTATATTTATTTATTTTGACTTCATTTTGGGGTATTCAAAAAAGATAAAACACCTTGACTGGAACCATGCTAATCCAAACTCATATATTAGACCTAAATGTTAACAAACATGTTTTATGAAGTTTATTTTCTATACACTGCTCAAAAACATAAAGGGAACACTTAAACAACACAATGTAACTCCAAGTCAATCACACTTCTGTGAAATCAAACTGTCCACTTAGGAAGCAACACTGATTGACAATAAATGTCACATGCTGTTGTGCAAATGGAATAGACAACAGGTGGAAATTATAGGCAAATAGCAAGACACCCCCAATAAAGGAGTGGTTCTGCAGGTGGTGACCACAGACCACTTCTCAGTTCCTATGCTTCCTGGCTGATGTTTTGGTCACTTTTGAATGCTGGCGGTGCTTTCACTCTAGTGGTAGCATGAGACGGAATCTACAACCCACACAAGTGGCTCAGGTAGTGCAGTTCATCCAGGATGGCACATCAATGCGAGCTGTGGCAAGAAGGTTTGCTGTGTCTGTCAGCGTAGTGTCCAGAGCATGGAGGCGCTACCAGGAGACAGGCCAGTACATCAGGAGACGTGGAGGAGGCCGTAGGAGGACAACAACCCAGCAGCAGGACCGCTACCTCCGCCTTTGTGCAAGGAGGAGCAGGAGAAGCACTGCCAGAGCAAAATGACCTCCAGCAGGCCACAAATGTGCATGTGTCTGCTCAAACGGTCAGAAACAGATTCCATGAGGGTGGTATGAGGCCCCGACGTCCACAGGTGGGGGTTGTGCTTACAGCCCAACACCGTGCAGGACGTTTGGCATTTGCCAGAGAACACCAAGATTGGCAAATTCACCACTGGCGCCCTGTGCTCTTCACAGATGAAAGCAGGTTCACACTGAGCACGTGACAGACGTGACAGAGTTTGGAGACGCCGTGGAGAACGTTCTGCTGCCTGCAACATCCTCCAGCATGACCGGTTTGGCGGTGGGTCAGTCATGGTGTGGGGTGGCATTTCTTTGGGGGGGGCGCACAGCCCTCCATGTGCTCGCCAGAGGTAGCCTGACTGCCATTAGGTACCGAGATGAGATCCTCAGACCCCCTGTGAGACCATATGCTGGTGCGGTTGGCCCTGGGTTCCTCCTAATGCAAGAGAATGCTAGACCTCATGTGGCTGGAGTGTGTCAGCAGTTCCTGCAAGAGGAAGGCATTGATGCTATGGACTGGCCCGCCCGTTCCCCAGACCTGAATCCAATTGAGCACATCTGGGACATCATGTCTCGCTCCATCCACCAACGCCACGTTGCACCACAGACTGTCCAGGAGTTGGCGGATGCTTTAGTCCAGGTCTGGGAGGAGATCCCTCAGGAGACCATCCGCCACCTCATCAGGAGCATGCCCAGGCGTTGTAGGGAGGTCATACAGGCACTTGGAGGCCACACACACTACTGAGCCTCATTTTGACTTGTTTTAAGGACATTACATCAAAGTTGGATCAGCCTGTAGTGTGGTTTTCCACTTTAATTTTGAGTGTGACTCCAAATCCAGACCTCCATGGGTTGATAAATTGGATTTCCATTGATTATTTTTGTGATTTTGTTGTCATCACATTCAACTATGTAAAGAAAAGTATTTAATAAGATGATTTCTTTCATTCAGATCTAGGATGTGTTGTTTAAATTTTTTTTTTGTAAAGTCCCTCTCATAACCCATTAACGACAATAAATTAAACATTCACAATATTCGGGTCAATGATTTCATAGTCAGAAAAGACTGTTGAAAAGAGAACGAAAAACATCCTGGTCTTTTATGATGTTTTTTCAGGTGAAAATGGAACTATAGGCCTTACAGTGTTTGCATTGACTTCCTATCACACCTTTTGACGGAATCTTTTTGTCTATTATCCCGCAGAGTATTTTACAAGGCAAAGCTGGTATTAACATGTGCAGGGTGTGCCTCTGTGCTGCTCTTCGTAGCCTACTTCACACCTACATCAATAAGGTGTGTATTTCCCTTTCCTCTGCTGTTCCCCTACTCCAATTGTTTTCTTCTTATTGTGCAGCATAAGTTTAGGAAGAAGGACCATAGGGTTGTTCTATATGAATTCAGTCACTTGAAACTATCCATACATTTAAGATAGAAACAGAAAGAGTTGTATAAGTTTTGACCCAGCATGTTGTTGTGTTGTAGGTACTTGGAGGGCTTAATCCCTATGAACCGATGTTATCTAGCCCCTGGAGAGAAGCTGAAGCTGGGGAATAGTATAGATGCTTCCCTAGACCTTTGGTAGGACATTTTGTTTTTATATCAATCATGTTCAGAGCATGCCATTACTTTTATTGTGTTCATTACTTTTATTTATATTGTGTTGGAGTCTGACAATGAAATCTAAAGATCGTTTTAATGGCTTTTTTATTGGTCACCACAGTTCCTCACCATGAATACTTCCACGAGGTTCCATAGAGCATGATAGAGGTCTCTAGTGACCAAAATGCCATATTAGACTGGGCATTGGCATTGAGGGCTTCCACCATTTTAATGTAGTCAACTGGGCAGAACTTCCAACTTCATTGGCTGATCCTCTTGGTGACCCTGTTGGAGTCCTGTCCAACCGGGTCATCAGGAGGGATCAACTAATCGTTAAGAAAATTGACTACTTCAAAATGGAGGTTGCCTCAATGGCGCTGCCTATCTTTTTGCAGCCACCTGATCTCCAACTGGTTTGACATTGGGAATTTTCTCAAATAGTTCAGAAAATGATTAAACAACATTCTTCTGTAGGAATTTCAGTACTTCAGCATACATTTTCCTATAGGTTTCCATTTAAAGTCATGTTACCACATTTTTCCGAGAACGTTAAGAAAACATCCCATAAACTTTATTAACTGTCAGAGAACGTTCTAAGATTTTTATTTAAAACTTATACATTCCGTTCTCAGCATCACCAAACCACTCTCTATCCTCTATCTAACTTAAAACTCAACTCTGGACCTCAAAGCCAGTTCCTTTTTTTCATTAATCCCCTCCAACCAGGGACTGATTTAGACCTGGGACACCAGGTGTCAGCAAGCGCTGGACCTCGTAGGTTAACAGTTGAATAACTCTGCGCGATCTTGTTAAGTGTGTGTATGTGTTTAGGTGTGTTGGCCACTCCCACTAATTGGCCCCACCTGATGTTAATGAGTTCTTGTTTTCTTTGAAATGTGGTCAGTTTGAATAGACTAAAATGAACAGCTTTATATGCATAAAAATGTAATTAGTATGTTCATCCTGGTGGCGCAGTGGACTAATTCCATGGATAGAGAACGGAAGATTATAGGTTCAAATCTCACTGATGCTGTGTCACAATACAAAAATACATGCATGGTTAATGCCTAAAGAAATGCATTTCTCTGGCTGTGTTTACACAAGAAGCTCAATTATTATTTTTTATTTTTTTTACTAATTGGTATTTTCAGCAATCAGATCAGCTCTGAAAAAGATCTGATGTGATTGGTCTAAAGACCACATAGTAAAAAAAAATTGAGAATCGGGCTGCTTGTCGAAACGCAGCCCATGTGTCTTATCTGTGCTTGAGGTTCAAAAAAGGGAACCCAAAATTAGCTCGCAGCAGCTAGGTTTCCATCCAATTGGTTAACAGATTTTCATTTCAATATTCTAGAATCCTCATATAGGAAATAGAATCGCTAGAGCGCAATGAGCCAAATAAAGGCCCCCCGGCCAAACCCTCCCCTAACCCTGACAACGCTGGGCCAATTGTGCGCCACTCTATGGGACTCCTGATCACGTCTGGTTGTGACACAGCCTTGGATCGAACCCGGGTTTGTAACCCGGGTTTGTGCCTCAAGCACTGTGATGTAGTGCCTTAGACCGCTGCGCCACTCAGGAGGCACTCAGTGAAAGTTAAGGACAAACTTCCAAATGACATATAATTTCCGTTCTCAGAGCATTAATAAAACCTCCCAGGAAAACGATCAAATCAATTGTTATTTGTCAGATACACATGTTTACCAGATGTTATTGCAGGTGTAGCGAAATGCTTGTGTTTCTAGCTTCAACAGTGCAGTAATATCTAACAATACACAACCTAAAAGTAAACTAATGGAATTAAGGAATATATAAATATTAGGATAAGCAATGTCGGAGTAGCATTGACTAAATACAGTAGAATAGAATACAGTATATTCAGTTGAAGTCGGAAGTTTACATACACTTAGGTTGGAGTCATTAAAACTTGTTTTTTAACCACTCCACAAATTTCTTGTTAACAAACTACTGTATAGTTTTGGCAAGTCAGTTAGGACATCTACGTTGTGCATGACACACTACATTTTTCCAACAATAGTTTACAGAAAGATTATTTGACTTATAATTCACAGTAACACAATTCCAGTGGGTCAGAAGTTTACATACACTAAGTTGACTGTGCCTTTAAACAGCTTAGAACATTCCAGAAAATGATGTCATGGCTTTAGAAGCTTCTGATAGGCTAATTGACATCATTTGAGTCAATTGGAGGTGTACCTGTGAATGTATTTCAAGGCCTAACTTCAAACTTAGTGCCTCAGTGCTTGACATCATGGGAAAATCAAAATAAATCAGCCAAGACCTCAGAAAAAAATTGTAGACCTCCACAAGTCTGGCTCATCCTTGGGAGAAATTTCCAAATGCCTGAAGGTACCACGTTCATCCGTACAAACAATAGTATGCAAGTATAAACACCATGGGACCACGCAGCCGTCATACCACTCAGGAAGGAGACGTGTTCTTTCTCCTAAAGATGAACGTACTTTGGTGTGAAAAGTGCAAATCAATCCCAGAACAACAGCAAAGGACCTTGTGAAGATGGTGGAGGAAACGGGTAGAAAAGTATCTATATCCACAGTAAAATAAGTCCAATATCAGCATAACCTGAAAGGCCGCTCAGCAAGGAAGATGCCACTGCTCCAAAACCACCATTAAAAAAAGCCAGACTACGGTTTGCAACTGCACATATGGACAAAGACTTTTTGGAGAAATGTCCTCTGGTCTGATGAAACAAAAATAGAACTGTTTGGCCATAATGACCACCGACGAAGAACACCATCCCAACCGTGAAGCAGCATCATGTTGTGAGGGTGCTTTGCTGCAGTTGGGACTGGTGCACTTCACAAAATAGATGGCATCATGAGGAAAGAAAATGATGTGGTATATTGGAGCAACATCTCAAGACATTAGTCAGAAAGTTAAAGCCTGGTCGCAAATGGGTCTTCCAAATGGACAATGACCCCAAGCATACTTCCAAAGTTGTGGAAAAATGGCTTAAGGACAACAAAGTCAAGGTATTGTAGTGGCCAACACAAAGCCCTGACCTCAATCCCATAAAAAATTTGTGGGCAGAACTGAAAAAGTGTGTGCGAGCAAGGAAGCCTACAAACCTGACTCAGTTACACCAGCTCTGTGAGGAGGGATGGGCCAAAATTCACCCAACTTATTGTGGGAAGCTAGTGGAAGGCTACCCAAACTGTTTGACCCAAGTTTAACAATTTAAAGGCAACGCTACCAAATACTAATTGAGTGTATGTAAACTTCTGACCCACTGGAAATGTGATGAAAGAAATAAAAGCTGAAATAAATTATTCTCTCTACTATTATTCTGACATTTCACATTCATAAAATAAAGTGGTGATCCTAACTGACCTAAGGCGGAATTTTTACTAGGATTAAAATGTCAGAAATTGTGAAAAACTGAGTTTAAATGTATGTGGCTAAGGTGTATGTAAAATTCTGACTTCAACTGTACATATGAGATGAGTAAAGCAAAAATATGTAAACATTATTAAAGTGACTATGGTTCCATTATTAAGTGGCCAGTGATTTCAAGTCTATGTATATGGGACAGCCGTCTCTAAGGTGCAGGGTTACATAACTGTGTGGAAGCTGCCTTCTGATGGCTATTTAACAGTCTGATAGCCTTGAGATAGAAGCTGTTTTCAGTCTCTCTGTCCCGCTTTGATGCACCTGTACTGATCTCGCCTTCTTGATGATCGCGGGGTGAACAGGCAGTGGCTCGGGTGGTTGTTGTCCTTGATTATCTTTTTGGCCTTCCTGTGACATCGGGTGCTGCAGGTGTCCTGGAGGGCAGGTAGTTGTCCCCACGATGATGCATGGGAAGTCCGCACCACCCTCTGGAGAGCCCTGCAGTTGCAGGTGGTGCAGTTGCCGTACCAGGCGGTGATACAGCCTGACCGGATGCTCTTGATTGTGCATCTGTAAAGGTTTGAGGGTTTTAGGTGCCAAGACACATTTCTTCAGCTTCCTGAGGTTGAAGAGGCGCTGTTGTGCCTTCTTCACCACACTGTCTGTGTGGGTGGACAATTTCAGACCGTCAGTGACATCTACGCAGAGGAACTTGAAGCTTTCCACCTGCTCCACTGTGGTCCCGTTGATGTGGATAGGGGTGTGCTCGCTCTGCTGTTTCCTGAAGACCACGATCAGCTCTTTTGTTTTGTCAACATTGACTGAGAGGTTATATTCCTGGCACCACACTCCCAGGGCCCTCACCAACAAAATAACATACAGAAATTCAAGTTATCACACCATGAGGGGTTAATCATGAATGGATGGTGTGCGCGCCTCCTGAGTCGGACTAGAAGTTCACTCCAAATACCTCATCTCTGCCGGCAGTGTCTTGGATAAGCCTCTGGAATCAGCTCAATTACCCTGGGGGGTACGAACAAAGGATCCAATTCGGGAAAGTCGTATTCCCGGTCGTAATGCTGGTGAGTTACCGCCACTCTGATAACCAAAAGTTATTTCCGGGATTGAATGTAATATCACAAAAAATGTCCTGGGCTAATAATGTAAGAAATAACACACAAAAAAACTAAATACTGCAAAGTTGCTTAGGTGCTAGAAGCAGAGCTGCCCTATCTGTTGGCACCATCTTGTCAAGGAACCAAAGTAAAATGTTCTCAGAATCTCCCTGAAACCTAAAAATGTTCTCAGAACATTAAAAAACAAAGTTGTGTTTTACCTGTTAGGAAACATATGGCTTCATTCCCACAAACAATTGGAAAAGAAAAACTTACATTATCAGTCAAAAGTTTGGACTCACCTACTCATTCAAGAGTTTTTCTTAGTAAGTACGCCTTCCCTGTGGCTCAGTTGGTAGAGCATGGTGTTTGCAACGCCAGCATGATGTGTGCAGCGCCAGGGTTGTGGGTTCGATTCCCACGGGGGGCCAGTACAAAAATAAAAATAAAAAATGCATGAAATGAAAATTAAATGCATGTATTCACTACTGTAAGATGCGCTGGATAAGAGCGTCTGCTAAATGACTAAAATGTTAAAAAATATATTTTCTACATTGTAGAATAATAGTGAAGACATCAAAACTATGAAATAACACATGGAATCATGTAGTAACCAAAAGAGTTAAACAAATGAAAATATATTTTAGACTTTAGATTCTTGAAAGTAGCCACCCTTTGAGATTCTTCAAAGTTGCCTTTGCCTTGATGACAGCTTTGCACACACTTGGCATTCTCTCAACCAGCTTCACCTGGAATGTTTTTCCAACAGTCTTGAAGGAGTTCCCACATATGCCGAGCACTTGTTGGCTGCTTTTCCTTCACTCTGCGGTCCAACTCATCCCAAACCATCTTGAGGGGGCTCTTGAGTGGCGCAGCGGTCTATGGCACTGCATCTCAATGCAAGATGAGTCACTGCAGTTCCTGGTTCGAATCCAGACTGCATCACATCCGACCGTAATTGGGAGTCCCATAAGGCGGCGCACATTTGGCCCAGAGTCGTCGGGGTTTGGCCGGGGTAGGCCGTCATTGTAAATAAGAATTTGTTCTTAACTGACTAGCCTAGTTAAATAAAGGTCAAATAATTGTGGAGGCCAGGTCATCTGATGCAGCACTCCATCACTCTCCTTCTTGGTCAAATAGCCCTTACACAGCCTGGAGGTGTGTTGGGTCATTGTCCTGTTGAAAATCAAATGATAGTCCCACTAAGCGCAAACCAGATGGGATGGCATATTGCTGCAGAATGCTGTGGTAGCCATGCTGGTTAAGTGAGCCTTGAATTCTAAATAAATCATTGACAATGTCACCAGCAAAGCACCATCACACCTCCTCCTCCATGCTTCACAGTGAGAACTACACATGCAGAGATTCTCCGTTCACCAACTCTGCGTCTCACAAAGACACGGCGGTTGGAACCAAAAATCTCAGACCAAAAGACAGATTTCCACTGGTCTAATGTCCATTGCTCGTGTTTCTTGGGCAAAGCAAGTCTCTTCTTCTTATTGGTATCCTTTTAGTAGTGGTTTCTTTGCAGCAATTCAACCATGAATGATTGATGTTTAGATGTGTCTGTTACTTTAACTCGGAAGCATTTATTTGGGTTGCAATTTCTGAGGCTGATGAACTTATCCTCTGCAGCAGAGGTAATTCTGGGTCTTCCATTCCTGTGGCGGTCTTCATGAGAGCAAGTGTCATCATAGCGGTTGATGGTTTTTGCGACTGTACTTGAAGAAACTTTCAAAGTTCTTCAAATTTTCCAGATTGACTGACCTTCATGTCTTAAAGTAATGATGGACTGTCATTTCTCTTTGCTTATTTGAGCTGTTTTTGCCATAATGTGGACTTGGTCTTTTACCAAATAGGGCTTCTGTATACCACCCGTACCTTGTCACAACACAACTGATTGTCTGAAACGCATTAAGAAGGAAAGAAATTCCACAAATGAACTTAATAAGGCACACCTATTAATTGAAATGCATTCCAGGTAAATACCTCATGAAGCTGGTTGAGAGAATACCAAGCGTGTGCAAAGCTGTCATCAAGGCAAAGGCAACTTTGAAGAATCTCATATAAAATATACTTTGATTTATTTAATACTTTTTTGGTTGCTACATGATTCCATATGTGTTATTTCATAGATTTGATGGATTTAATATTATTCTACAATTTAGAACATTTTTTAAATAAAGAAAAACCCTGGAATGAGTAGGTGTGTCCAAACGTTTGACTCGAACTGTACATTCCCACCACTTCCAAGGAACCAAATGTGCTAGCTGCGATGTCTGTTTTTCAGACCTGAGACTACAAAACTTTAAGGACACATGCTCTTTCCATGACAGACTGACCAGGTGTATCCAGGTGAAAGCTGTGATCCCTTAATGATGTCACTTGCTAAATTCACTTCAATTAGTGAAGATGAAGGGCAGGAGACAGGTTAAAGAAGGATTTTTAAGCCTTGAAACAATTGAGACATGGATTGTGTGTGTGCAATTCAAAGGGTGAATGGGCAAGACAAAATATTTAAGTACCTTTGAACGGGGTATGGTAGTAGGTGCCAGGCATGCCAATTTGTGTCAAGAACTGCAGCGCTGCTGGGTTTTTCACACTCGACAGTTTCCCGTGTGTATCAAGAATGGTCTTCCACCCAATGACATCCAGCCAACTTGACGCAACTGTGGGAAGGATTGGGGTCAACATTGGCCAGCATCCCTGTGGAACGCTTGACACCTTGTCGAGTCCATGCCCGACAAATTGAGGCTGTTTTGAGGGCAAAAGGGGGGTGCAACTCAGTATTAGGAAGGTGTTCCTAATGTTTTGTATACTCAGTGTATGTACAGTGCATTTGGAAAGTATTCAGACCCCTTGACTTTTTCCACTTTGTTAGCCTTTTCCTAAAATGTATTAAATATTTGTTTTCCTCATCAATCTACACACAGCACTCCATAATGACAGCAGAAACTGTTATTTTATTATTATTATTATTTTTTTATTTTTTATTGTTGCAAATCTTTAAAAAAAAGACTAAAGGGGTCTGAATACTTTCCGAATGCACTGTATGTAGCTCAAAGGGAAGAATTTAGCCAGTCAGCCAGCAGTCAAATCAGTTGTTCGTGCTTTGTGTATACAAGTCCAGCATTATTCAAATGCACTGAAAAAGGCCTTGAGCATTGGCAGCATGTTAACCCTGCTTCATCTCTTCCACTGTCTCTCTTCCGCTGTCTGTAGAAAAAGGGGTTAATTACCCTATTATTCTTATACCCCCCTTTTTGTCTCCCTGAACTCTCTGATTTCATATACTACACGCGTGTTTGTTCAGAAACCCAGAGCTCTCCCAGCTAGCTTTGTTTCTTAGGTTTCCACAACTTCTAACTGGTAAAACTTGTAAATGTTCTGAGAACAGAGGTGAACATCACATTTAATTTGTCACATACACATGGTTAGCAGATGTTAATGTGAGTGTAGTGAAATGCTAGTTCCGACAGTAATATCTAACAGCTACCTAATACACACAAATCTAAAGGGGTGAATGAGAATATGTACATGTAAGTATTTGGATGAGTGATGGCCGAGTGGCATAGACAAGGTGCAATAGATGGTATAAAATACAGTATATACATGTGATATGAGTAATGTAAGATATTTAAACATTATTAAAGTATCATTATTTAGAGTGCATTATATAAAGTGACTAATGATCCATTTATTGAAGAGTCCAGTGATTGGGTGTCAATGTAGGCAGCAGCCTCTCTGAGTTAGTGATGGCTGTTTAGCAGTCTGATGGCCTTGAGATAGAAGCTGTTTTTCAGTCTCTCGGTCCCAGCTTTGATGCACCTGTACTGACCTCACCTTCTGGATGGTAGCAGTGTGAACAGGCAGTGGCTTGGGTGGTTCATGTCCTTGATGATCTTTTTGGCCTTCCTGTGACATCGGGTGCTGTAGGTGTCCTGGAGAGCCTTCCGGTTGTGGGCGGAGCAGTTGCCATACCAGGCTGATACAGCCCGACAGGATGCTCTCGATTGTGCATCTGTGAAAGTTTGTCAAGGTTTTGGGTGACAAGACGCATTTATTCAGGCTCCTGAGGTTGAAGAGGCACTGTTGCGCCTTCTTCACCACACTGTCTGTGTGAGTGGACCATTTCAGTTTGTCTGTGACGTGTACGCCGAGGAACTTAACTTTCCATCTTCTCTACTGCTGTCCCTTTGATATGGATGGGGGGGTGCTCCCTCTGCTGTTTCCTGAAGTCCACGATCATCTCCTTTGTTTTGTTGACGTTGAGTGAGAGGTTGTTTTCCTGACACCACACTCCGAGTGCCCTCACCTCCTCCCTGTAGGCCGTCTCGTCATTGTTGGTAATCAAGCCTACCACTGTTGTGTCGTCTGCATATTTAGGTTGCAGAGAGGTTCTGATCATTTTACTGTGGTTCCCTGAAAGTTTACCTGGGAGGTTTTATTAACGTTCTGAGAACTGAAATTATAGGTTATTTGAAGGTAATTAAATAACATTCTGAGAACATTCTCTAAATGTTACACATGTTTTGAATGAAATGTGAAGGTTATTTGGAGGTTTGAAAATCTTCCTTTAAACATATATAAAAAAAGTTTTTACTTAGGCATTAATCATGCAAACATGATTTTTGTGGCATGGCGTCAGTGAGATTCAAACATATGATCTTCTGTTCCATGGAATTAGTCCACTGTGCCACCTGGATGGAGATGGTGTGGCATGTTTCTTTTTTAAACTCATATAAAGCTGTTAATTTTAGTCTATTCAAACAGACCCCATTTCAAAGGAAACAAGCACTCATTAAGATCAGGTGTGACCAATTAGTGGGCGCGGAAAACACCTGAAACATTTAACAAGATTGAGGATAGAGTTTTGTTGACAGAACGGAATGTATATTTTTAACAGTCTTAGAACATACTTTGAACATTACTAATGTTTTGTTGTTTTTATGGAAAGTTCAATGTTCTGAGAACATGGCTTTAAATAGAACCTTGAGGAAACCTTCAGAAAACATTATGCTGAATACTAAAATGCCCACAGAAGAACGTTGTTTCTGAACATTCTCAGAACAATATGTAAACATGACTTTAAATAGAACAGTAATTAAAACTGTAGGAAACGTTATGCTGAAGTATTGACATTCCCACAGAATCACCTTGTTTCTTAACATTCTCTGAACTATTTGAGAACATTCCCAATGTATGCAAAATAACCATAGGTCAACCACGCTCTCACCCAGCTCTAAGAAACATTATGTGCTAGCTGGGCTCTCTGTTCCTACCAGGTCCAGAGGTGATGTTCAGACCTGCACTGACTGGGGAGCCCCTGTGATCTGGGATGGGATGTTTGACCCAGATCATTACGACCAGGAGCACAGGAGGAACCACTCCTCTGTCTCTCTCACTGTATTCGCTGTGGGCAGGTCGGTTTTTCATCTCGGTGACCAATTTTTTTTCTTTTCTAGCAACTTATTAATTCTTATGAAACACTTCTGTCACTTACTGTAAGCAGCATATTTGGAGATGCTATTCTTAAACTTGAGGTTTTACTCCTTCCCATCCCAAGGTATCTAGATGCCTACCTGGAGGCATTCCTTCTCTCTGCTGAGCGTCACTTTATGGTGGCTTTACCTGTGACATACTATGTGTTCACGGATGTTCCCCAGAGGGTACCAAACATCCAGCTTGGTCCTGGGCGGAGCCTGAAAGTTGTGAGGGTGCAGAGACACTCTCGCTGGCAGGACATCTCCATGATGCGGATGAGGGCCATTGCAGACGCCATTGAGTCACAGATTCGTCGATACAGCCGCTACGTCTTCTGCTTTGACGTGGACCAGGTGTTTGTTGGTCGGTTTGGCTCCGAGGCTCTGGGAGACTCTGTGGCTCTGCTCCACGCCTACTACTACCACCAACCACAGAGCCTCTACACCTACGACCGCAACCCCAGGTCCAGGGCCTACATGGAGACTGGGGACTTCTACTATCATGCTGCCGTGTTTGGAGGCTCGTGGCAGACAGTGAAAAATATGACGGAGACCTGTTACCAGACCATCATGGAGGACAAGGAGAACCAGGTGGAGGCTCTGTGGCATGACGAGAGTCACCTCAACAAGTACCTGTGGCTCCATAAGCCCAGTAGAGTGCTGTCTCCTGAGTACTGCTGGAGCAGTGACATTGGTTACCGTAGTGACATGCATGTGACCCGCCTGCTCTGGGCAAAGAAAAGATATGACACACTCCGGATTACAGAGTGAGCAATCAGAACCTGTATGCAATAATCTAATGAGCAAAAGCCCCTGAAGCTTCAAACAGTTCACAGTGCAGCGCAATAAATAGCCCATTATGTTATATCAGCCTATTGCACTGTGGAGTATTTGGCTTGCGTGTTAAACCCGAAATGATCAAGTAGTTAATTTCCTGGTTCTCATTTGTCACTGGCAGGAATTTTCCCTTAACCTTGTGGTGATTTATTAAGAATCTAACCTACTACCCTGGTGTTGCAAGTCAATGCTCAACTAATGTTGGTATCTATAGAAATTATTCAACATATTTTTTTTGTATGGTTTGTGTTTTTGGATTATGAAGTAAAATGTGTTTTATAAAGTTGTATTGGGAATTGGTTTTATATATAAATAAAAAATCCTGAGTAAAGAACTTGATCCACCCATAGCAACCACACTCTAAGGACTAGAACTCAGCCGTACCGCGGAAGATCCACCTTATAGCGTTATTTTCATTACTTAAAGGTCCTTTTAGATTTAGCCGTCATATGCGGCATTTACTGTGACTGCATTCTCCGCTAACGCGGGAATATTGCATTTAAATTTCAATTGCGCTATAGTCTGGATCTTTGGTGCTACGGATTGAATCTAGGCCAAACTGTTTAAAAATGTTAACATGTCAGTTTGGGGATATTGCATGTCTCCAATGCCACCATACTATTCTGCCCTCTTTTAACAAGTCATTGCTGGTTTGGTAAGATAGTTTCACAGTGGAAACAACGCCCGTGCCAGTTATTTGGAATTACCAGATAACATCTACCGCCGCAAATCCACATAAACCCCCAGGGTGATCCCATACCATAGTTTAGAGCAAGATGGGTCACTCTAGTAATAAATATGAGACATCCACTAAATGTCACCCATAGGGTGTACTAAAATTTTGCCTGCGCTCTTCTTCTTCAGGGAGGTAGCCTGCATAAAATCTACAATGCACTGTTACACCCACAGCCAAAGAGCCATTGTTACAGATACATAATGGTGGAACATGTTCTTCCTTTAGATTCTCTAAAATTGGTTCAGCCACAGTGGTCCCCAGGTTTTCACTCCAACCATACATCGTTGGGTGAGTACACATAAGCCTTTTCCTAACTATCTTCCAATTATCGTCATCCCGGGGATTATGCCGTGGCCAAAACCCACAAGTTACAGTCCCTATTTCATCCACAGCTTCTGGATTCCCATTTGTCAAACACCCTCCCCAGATCTTGTATCCCCCAGTCCCTTTCGATACGTTCTTATTACCCTGATCAATTATCTCATGCCCATAAAAGAGTCCAAGGGTACAATTTCGCTGGCTCTGCTTGTCTTTTGCCCTCCTCATAAATACAAAAAATTAACACCGCAGTCCCGTTTGGGGACACTTTTCTACCTGTCTTGAATAAACTTTACCCACGTGTTGACAGAGCCGGCTTCACCCACACAAACAAGTAGTGTGGATAGAGCCAACACAGTCAACCACCAACGACCACATGCTGTCGTCTACCCTCTCTTATACCCCCTAAGGGTTTGTTTATTTACAACATAACCTTGCTGATCATGTAAAACAGTTGGTTCTTCAGGGCTTTGGTTTTGCCCTTCATCTTTTTCAGGTCTTTGGTCTCGACTCACATCTGCTTCTGCCTCTTGCTTCAGTGTCTGGCTCCATCATCTCCTGTGGGCTGAACACCTTCTGGCAGTGGGACAGGTGGTGCCAGCCGGACCGTTCCTGAACTCTGACCACCATTGACGTTGCCATGGTTACCTTGAATGGCCCCATCCATCTTGGCTGGTTCCATTTTCTCTTGTGGACCCGGATTTTGACCCAGTCTCCAACCTCCACAGGCAGGTAGTCAGGGTCCTCACCTGGTACCTCCTCATGAGCTTTCCTAGTGTGAGAGTGGAGAGATCTGACAATAGTAGTTAGCTCTTTCATGTACTCCAAGTGTTCTACTTCAGCTAGAGTGAGGTCTATTTGTCTGTCAGTCATGGGTCTGTGTGCGGGAACATTCATGGGTCTTCCTGTCAACATTTCATGTGGTGTACACCCCAGGCCTTTATTAACCTCCCTGGGCAAGGTGGGACGTTTGCGTCACACCTAGTCAACAGCCAGTGGAATCGCGTGGCGTGAAATACAAATACCTCAAAAATGCTTTAAACCTTATTTCCCTCTATGATAGATGTACTGGTTTCAACCCTTAGCCTCCTCGAAATTGAGGTAAGCTCGGTCTGGTCTCAAGCCTTGGCCCTCTCGTTATCGAGGTAAGCTGGTCTGGTGATTGAAAACCCAGGTGGGGGTTTTATTCGGAACATCGAAAAGGGCTGTCTCATGACGCCAAGTCCTGTCTGTGCCCCTGGGGGCGTGCCAAAGACTTAGTGAAACTTTAAACAGAAATACAATTCTCTCACATTAACATCATTACATAGCATCTGTCATTTCACAAATAGTATCATCTTTATTCATTCATTTTGTACAACAATTAGATGTAAGCCTCATAACTGAGGCTATTGTATAAACAGCGTTATGGTAATGTGGCCGTATTGTCTCTCATGAGTTTCACAAAATTGTACCAAATGGACCAGTTCGTAGCTGGATTCTTCACCGATCTTTAATACATTCTCCAGATCATAAATATTGTTCGGACCTCCAGTTCTGTGAGGTGGAAGAAATTATTTTGTTCTCTCTATGAAAACGCACTCTCTCTCTCTATACTGTGGCCATGAGGAGATGGTCTCCTCCAGGAATTTACAACCTCTGACCACAGCAGCCTGGGTGTAGGAGACAGAGGAGATGGTGCAGAGGTAGGGGGATGGTGCTCGCTGTGTCCAAAGAGGGCAAGGTCATGACAAAGTTCATATTTATATCCAAAAATCTCAGTTTACCTCCAAAACATCCGGTGAATTTGCAGAGAGCCACATCAATTTACAGAAATACTCATCATAAACTTTGATGAAAGGATTAAAGACATAGGATTAAAGATAAACTTCTCCTTAATGCATCCGCTGTGTCAGATTTCCAGAAAAGCTTTACGGCAAAAGCACACCATGTGATAATCTGAGTACAGCGCTCAGCCACGAAAACAAGCCATACAGATACCCGCCAAGTTGTGGAGTCAACAAAAGTCAGAAATAGCATTATAAATATTCACTTACCTTTTGATCTTCATTGGAATGCACTCCCAGGATTCCCAGATCCACAATAAATGTTTGTTTTGTTCGATAAAGTTCATCTTTATGTCCAAATACCTCCTTTTTGTTCACGTTTTAGTTCACTAATCCAAATGCACAAAGCGCGGTCACTAAGTCCAGACGAAAAGTCAAAGTTCCATTAAAGTTCATAGAAACATATCAAATGATGTATATAATCAATCTTTAGGAAGTTTTTATCATAAATCTTCAATAATATTCCAACCGGACAATTGCGTTGTCATTAGAAAGGAAAGGGAACGGAGCTTGCGCCCCACGGCTGTGTGCGATAAACAACTCATGGCTTTCAGCCTGACCCCTTCTCTGAGTGCTCTTATTCTCTCCCTTCACAATAGAAGCCCGAAACAACTTTCTAAAGACTGTTGACATCTAGTGGAAGCCTTAGGAAGTGCAATCTGACCCCATTTACACTGGATATTGGATAGGCAATCACTTGAAAAACTACAAACCTCAGATTTCCCACTTCCTGGTTGGATTTTTCTCAGGTTTTCGCCTGCCATATGAGTTCTGTTATACTCACAGACATCATTCAAACAGTTTTAGAAACTTCAGAGTGTTTTCTATCCAAATCTACTAATTATATGCATATCCTATCCTTCTGGGCCTGAGTAGCAGGCAGTTTACTCTGGGCATGCTTTTCATCTGGACGTGAAAATACTGCCCCCTATCACAAAGAAGTTAAAGACTTGTTGTCTTTATACCAGTCAAGATTTATTTCAGTACATAGAAATTCTTTAATTGACTAGCATATATTCATTCACTGTTATCAAATACACTCAACTCATATACAATTGTCCCACACCAAATCTATAATCCCACCAATTACACATATATCAAAACAAAACCAATGTCTTCCCTCAGGTAAGAACACCATACATAAATCCAGTGTCTTCCCTCAGGCAAGGTCACCATACATAAAACCAGTGTCTTCCCTCAGGCAAGGTCACCATACATAAATCCAGTGTCTTCTCTCAGGCAAGATCACCCATTACCTCAGTACTGACTTGGTTCATCCTAATCTATAACCAAGTTCCTCACACAAGGATCCATTAGACCCTCAGGAATTTCTAACTATTACACCTGGGGTTCTGGATCATTTATCACATATACATCGTATATGGGCTTGTACATACATTTAGGTATCGACTGTTCCTGTAATTATCAACCCCACGAGTGAGGTGCCACTTACATACTGGAATGAGTCATCAACCACACAGTGCTTTTTCTAATTTCAGACTTTGATGCACTGCACAGTGGGATGAAGACCATCCAGACGCAGCGGTCACTCCTAGCAAGCTCGCCAAATGTTGGGTGGTCCTTTACATGGGGTGATGTAAGTTTCCTTCAACAATCAGTCTTCCAGATAGATGACACAGGAACCTTGGTATAAAACTCTAGTAATAAAATGCAATTGCAGACAGAGATTCATACAGAATACCACAGTAGTCTATAGTAAAGATCTGTGTGGCGAAACGGGAGACAACATTCTTTATACTAGTTGGTGTGGACAACCTACATCAAATGCATAAGTCAATCATACCTTAACATTGTTGCACTGGATGAGATACAAAGCCACCAACTACACATGCGCTTTGCTACTTTCGGGAACATCTTGGCTTTGAAGCTGAGTGACTATCAGCAGGTGCAGGCAGTTCTCAGCCTGAGAACTAAAGCAATACATCTCCATTACCCATTACTTTTCCATCATTGCGCATTGCAAGCATACGAAGGTTATCACATACGTACAGTAATCATGGCATTGGTTTCCACGTTATTTATTACAAGATTTAGTTGAGTTTAAGGGTTTAGTGAGTGTTTTGTTCCAAATACAGTGCTTTTAGTTTTAGAAATATTTAGAGCTAACTTATTCCTTGCCACCCACTCTGAAACTAACTGCACCTCTTTGTTGTGTGTTGCAGTCATTTCAGTCGCTGTAGTAGCTGATGTGTATAGTGTTGAGTCATCCGCATACATAGACACTTTGGCTTTACTCAAAGTAGGTGGCATGTCAGTAAAAATTGAAAAAAGCAAGGGGCCTAAATAGCTACCCTGGGGAATTCCTGATTCTAACGGGATTATATTTGAGGCTTCCATTAAAGAACACCCTCTGTGTTCTGTTAGACAAGTAACTCTTTATCCACATTATAGCAGGGGGTGTAAAGCCATAACACATTCGTTTTTGTTGAGTGTCCTTCCCTATAAGCATGCTGAAATTCTGTTGTCAATTTGTTTACTGTAAAATATCATTGTATCTGGTCAAACACAATTTTTTCCAGAGGTTTACTAAGGGTTGGTAACAGGCTGATTGGTTGACTATTTGAGCCAGTAAAGGGGGCTTTACTATTCTTGGGTAGCGGAATGACTTTAGCTTCCCTCCAGGTCTGAGGGCACACTCTCTCTAGTAGGCTTAAATTGAAGATGTGGCAAATAGGAGTGGTAATATGATCTGCTATTATCCTCGGTAATTTTCCATCCAGATTGTCAGACCCTGGTGGCTTGTCATTGTTGATAGACAACAATACATTTTTCACCTCTTCCACACTGACTTTACGGAATTCAAAAGTACAATGCTTGTCTTTCATAATTTGGTCCGATATATTTGGATGTGTAGTGTCAGTGTTTGTTGCTGGCATGTCATCCCTAAGTTTGCTTATCTTGCCAATGAAAAAGTAATTAAAGTAGTTTGCAATATCAGTGGGCTTTGTGATGAATGAGCCATCTGATTCAATGAATGAAGGAGCCGAGTTGGCTTTTTTCCCAAAATTTCATTTAAGATGCCCCAAAGCTTTTTACTATCATTCTTTATATAATTTATCTTTGTTTCATAGTGTATTTAAAAAAAAATAAAAAAAATATATATATATATGTAACAGTGTAGGTTCCGTCCCTCTCTTCGCCCCAACCCGGGCTCGAACCAGGGACCCTTGCACACATCAACAACTGACACCCCACGAAGCATCGTTACCCATCGCGCCACAAAAGCCGCGGCTCTTGCAACGCAAGGGGAAACCCTACTTCAAGTCTCAGAGCGAGTGACGTCACTGATTGAAACGCTATTAGCGCGCACCACCGCTAACTAATTAGCCATTTCACATCGGTTACATATATATATATATATTTAGTTTACTCACATGATTTCTTAATTTGCCAATCAGTTGGGCTGCCAGACTTAATTGCCGTACTTTTTTGCCTCATTCCTCTCAACCATACAATTTTTCAATTCCTCATCAATCCAAGGGGATTTATCCGTTTTTACAGTCCTTTTGTTAATGGGTGCGTGCTTATTAGTAACTGGAATAAGTAGGAATAACATAACATACATAGGCATTTAATCATTAAGACCTTTAGGGATTGGCAGCCCTAGCTAACTATTTGGGAGACAGAGATACTATTGAATATCCACCAGCAAACTTTGTTCTAAAGCTGGCTGAATATATGTTTTGACGTGTAACTATTTCCTTCTCTCAAACAGAGAATCAGTGAACATAAAAGTTCAATCAGGAGAAACGACAGGGATTATCCAATCGCAGTACATTTTAATGACCTAAAGCATGACATGTCTATCTTTTAGAGTTTGTGGCATAGAGAAAGTTAAGATATCAGACAGGGGAGGTGATATAAATAATACTCTGAGTAAAAGAGAATGTTTTGGGATTTTCACCCTCCAGACATTATTTCCTAAAGGTCTTAATGATGAAATGCCTATGTATGTTATGTTGTGAATTTGAACATAAATTATGCCCCTATTTAAGATTACTCTGATGTTCTTCGTACGATGTACCCAATGATTAATGAAAACTTGCTCAGTAGGTCTCTGTCCTCATTGTGGTTTTACAGACAATATGATGAGTAAAAAAAAACCTTGCAACCTCATACAATGGCCTGCACTTTAAACCACATCCTGCACCCCGAGCTAACATTCTCCAGCCACAACTTTATCCATCTTCATACACACACACAATCAATTATTGTCTCTTTCTCTCTGTGCTTTGTTTCAGGTCTTAGATTAAATCATACAACAAATTCCATTTACCAAGAATGCATGCAGGATAAGTCTGGGCTCTAAGGGATACTATTTGCGGAAATGTGAAAATGTGGAAAACATGACTGCAGCTGTTTCTTGACTACTTTACCCAGTTTTGAAATTGCTAGCGACTCCTTTTCAGGCTGTCAGAGGGTTTTAATAGCATTAATAAGCAACTTTTTGCAAATGAGAGTGGGAGAAGCTGCTTGCACAACAGAAGTCACAGAAAATGTCACAGAAAATGTCACACACATGCAGAGATGCGGAAGGGGTGAGTGACGGAAGAGGAGAGGGAAACCACAGTGATATGTAGACTATTTCAGAATAGCATACTCTCAGTTGTCCTTATGTTAGGTACTGACCTGTTAATGCCAAATTGCTGTGGGCTACTAGTTCATTTAGCAGACAAGATTAGCTTAGAATTCCGTGGCATTATTTTATAGTATGAAGAATACAATTGAACAAAGCTCAATAAAATAGAAAGGATACTTTGTCCAAATGATTTGAGGGACTGCGCACATGCGGTTATTTTATCATGATGATAACAAAAAAATATGTACTCCTATATGCTTAATTTAGAGTTTACATTTACATTTTAGTCATTTAGCAGACGCTCTTATCCAGAGCGACTTACAGTAGTGAATACATACATTTCATTCATTTTTTTTTTTTTTTTGTACTGGTCCCCCGTGGGAATCGAACCCACAACCCTGGCGTTGCACATACCATGCTGGCATTGCAAACACCATGCTCTACCAACTGAGCCACAGGGAAGACAAATGTAATAATGAATAAATTGGTAATTCTGTGAATGGTCTGGAGTTAAATTTACACTACCTGTTAGCAAAGGCGTTAACTAGAGTTGACGTGGAGCAGCTTGCAGGGATTTGTAGTCTTGCATGATGTCTACTTTGACGCTAATTTGCATTTGAGTCAGTAAATAGCACAAAATATATTTAAGTCACTTGGCCTGAAAGCAATTTAGATGGTTAACAAAACGCCACGCCAGGGTAAGCCCTCATGACACACCCCTTAACTGTTTCTAAAATCCTCCATGAGAAAAATGAATGGTGGGAAAACAATTGGAACCATTTCCCTGTTTGACCTCTAGACTTTATGGGTATTATGACACCACTGTGCGGCAATTAATTTTTTTTACAATTGTGTAGGATTGCCAAGATGGGTGCGCGGTGGCTTCTACACAGTCATCAAGTGCATTCGTAAAATATTTAGACCCCTTGACTTTTTACACATTTTTACGCTATAGCCTTATTCTAAAATGTATAAAATATTTTTTTCCTCTCAATCTACACACAATACCCCATAATGACAAAGCAAACAGGTTTGATTTTTTTCCTAATTTAAAAAGAAAACATACCTTATTTACATAAGTATTCAGACCCTTTGGTATGAGACTTGAAATTGAGCTCAGGTACATCCTGTTTCCATTGATCATCCTTGATGAGTCCACCTGTGGTAAATTTAAGTGATTGGATGTGATTTGGAAAGGCACACACATGTCTATATAAAGGTCCCACAGTTGACAGTGCATGTCAGAGTCTAAAAACCAAGCCATGGAGTCAAGGGATTGTCTGTAGAGCTCAGAGACAGGATTATGTCAAGGCACAGATCTGCGGAAGGGGACCAAAAAAAATGTCTGCAGCATTAAAGAAACCCAAGAACAAAGTGGCCTCCATTCTTAAATGGAAGAAGTTTGGAACAAAAGACTCTTCCTAGAGCTGGCCGCCGGCCGAACTCCGCAATCGGGGGACAAGGGCCTTGGTCAGGGAGGTGACCAAGAACATGACGGTCCCTCTGACAGAGCTTCAGAGTTCCTCTGTGGAGATGACTGTCCTTCTGGAAGGTTCTCCCATCTCTGCAGCACTCCACCAATCAGGCCTTTATGGTAGAGCGCTCAGACAGAAGCCACTCTTCAAGAAAAGGCACCCAATGGCCCGCTTGGAGTTTGCCAAAAAGTACCTTAAGATTCTCTGGACTGATGAAACCAAGATTGAACTCATTGGCCTGAGTTATCAATGTAACTTTAGTTTTACTAACGTTGGGCTATATGTTTCGATTTTTTATACATGGTAAGGCTCCACGATGCGACTCTAATGATGATTTGAAAAAAGTCGCTTGAAAGGCATGAGCTCTGCTTAGTTTTTTTGTGCAGGCTGTACACACCGTCGGTCTCTCATTCACAATTTGAGAAGCACTTGATAATGCCTTGAATTTCCTGGCGGTATCCCCTTTGTGTGGCCATAACGCACCCTAAAAAATCTGCCATCTGCAGCCCTTCTACCTAAATGCTGCCCACTCCAAAGCACCTCTCATCTTATTCATAGGGCTCTCCATCACGTGATTGGGTCTTTCTCACAGCCTACAAGTGAAGACAGACACATCAGGGACGCAACTGCGCTCGTCCTTATCCAATTCCAAGGTTCATATTGAAGATATTTGAAGAACTGTCCACATTTACTTTTCGTCAGCCAACAAGATGAGTACGCCTAACGAACATCAAAAGCACTAGCCTACAGTGGGGCAAAAAAGTATTTAGTCAGCCACCAATTGTGCAAGTTCTCCCACTTAAAAAGATGAGAGAGGCCTGTAATTTTCATCATAGGTACACTTCAACTATGACAGACAAAATGAGAAAAAAATCCAGAAAATCACATTGTAGGATTTTTTATGAATTTATTTGCAAATTATGGTGGAAAATAAGTATTTGGTCAATAACAAAAGTTTATCTCAATACTTTGTTATATACCCTTTGGCAATGACACAGGTCAAACGTTTTCTGTAAGTCTTCACAAGGTTTTCACACACTGTTGCTGGTATTTTGGCCCATTCCTCCATGCAGATCTCCTCTAGAGCAGTGATGTTTTGGGGCTGTCGCTGGGCAACACGGACTTTCAACTCCCTCCACAGATTTTCTATGGGGTTGAGATCTGGAGACTGGCTAGGCCACTCCAGGACCTTGAAATGCTTCTTACGAAGCCACTCCTTCGTTGCCCGGGCGGTGTGTTTGGGATCATTGTCATGCTGAAAGACCCAACCACGTTTCATCTTCAATGCCCTTGCTGATGGAAGGAGGTTTTCACTCAAAATCTCACGATACATGGCCCCATTAATTCTTTCTTTTACACGGATCAGTCGTCCTGGTCCCTTTGCAGAAAAACAGCCCCAAAGCATGATGTTTCCACCCCCATGCTTCACAGTAGGTATGGTGTTCTTTGGATGCAACTCAGCATTCTTTGTCCTCCAAACACAACGAGTTGAGTTTTTACCAAAAATGTATATTTTGGTTTCATCTGTCCATATGACATTCTCCCAATCGTCTTCTGGATCATCCAAATGCTCTCTAGCAAACTTCAGACGGGCCTGGACATGTACTGGCTTAAGCAGGGGGACACGTCTGGCACTGCAGGATTTGAGTCCCTGGCGGCGTAGTGTGTTACTGATGGTAGGCTTTGTTACTTTGGTCCCAGCTCTCTGCAGGTCATTCACTAGGTCCCCCCGTGGGGTTCTGGGATTTTTTCTCACCATTCTTGTGATCATTTTTACCCCACGGGGTGAGATCTTGCGTGGAGCCCCAGATCGAGGGAGATTATCAGTGGTCTTGTATGTCTTCCATTTCCTAATAATTGCTCCCACAGTTGATTTCTTCAAACCAAGCTGCTTACCTATTGCAGATTCAGTCTTCCCAGCCTGGTGCAGGTCTACAATTTTGTTTCTGGTGTCCTTTGGCAGCTCTTTGGTCTTGGCCATAGTGGAGTTTGGAGTGTGACTGTTTGAGGTTGTGGACAGGTGTCTTTTATACTGATAACAAGTTCAAACAGGTGCCATTAATACAGGTAACGAGTGGAGGACAGAGGAGCCTCTTAAAGAAGAAGTTACAGGTCTGTGAGAGCCAGAAATCTTGCTTGTTTGTAGGTGACCAAATACTTATTTTCCACCATAATTTGCAAATAAATTCATAAAAAATCATACAATGTGATTTTCTGGATTTTTTTTCTCATTTTGTCTCTCATAGTTGACATGTACCTATGATGAAAATTACAGGCCTCTCTCATCTTTTTAAGTGGGAGAACTTGCACAATTGGTGGCTGACTAAATACTTTTCTGCCCCACTGTATGTCAATCTACTATCCCCCATAGTACAAAAGTTTACCTATTCTGAGCGAGAAATAAATATTCAAAGATAGTCTGGGACAGTTGTGGAATGCAATAGATACCACATTAATACAACCACTAGCATCAAAAATACTTTTTTAAGCAATAAGGCTGACGCAACAGATCCGAACATTTAACTTAAAATGTTGATAAACTAATAGGCTATTTCTTCACATTATACAAACCTAATTAAAACATATAGGCCTATCGAAAAAGTTACAAAAAAGGCATTGTTTGTTATGCTGGGCATCATTCTTAAGTGATAATATACTGCTCAAAAAAATAAAGGGAACACTTAAACAACACAATGTAACTCCAAGTCAATCACACTTCTGTGAAATCAAACTGTCCACTTAGGAAGAAACACTGATTGACAATAAATTTCACATGCTGTTGTGCAAATGGAATAGACAACAGGTGTAAATTATAGGCAATAAGCAAGACACCCCCAATAAAGGAGTGGTTCTGCAGGTGGAGACCACAGACCACTTCTCAGTTCCTATGCTTCCTGGCTGATGTTTTGGTCACTTTTGAATGCTGGCGGTGCTTTCACTCTAGTGGTAGCATGAGACGGAGTCTACAACCCACACAAGTGGCTCAGGTAGTGCAGCTCATCCAGGATGGGACATCAATGCGAGCTGTGGCAAGAAGGTTTGCTGTGTCTGTCAGCGTAGTGTCCAGAGCATGGAGGCGCTACCAGGAGACAGGCCAGTACATCAGGAGACGTGGAGGAGGCCGTAGGAGGGCAATAACCCAGCAGCAGGACCGCTACCTCCACCTTTGTGCAAGGAGGAGCAGGAGGAGCACTGCCAGAGCCCTGCAAAATTACCTCCAGCAGGCCACAAATGTGCATGTGTCTGCTCAAACAGTCAGAAACAGACTCCATATGAGGGTGGCATGAGGGCCGACGTCCACAGGTGGGGGTTGTGCTTACAGCCCAACACCGTGCAGGACGTTTGGCATTTGCCAGAGAACACCAAGATTGGCAAATTCGCCACTGGCGCCCTGTGCTCTTCACAGATGAAAGCAGGTTCACACTGAGCACGTGACAGACGTGACAGAGTTTGGAGACGCCGTGGAGAACGTTCTGCTGCCTGCAACATCCTCCAGCATGACCGGTTTGGCGGTGGGTCAGTCATGGTGTGGGGTGGCATTCTTTGGGGGGCCGCACAGCCCTCCATGTGCTCGCCAGAGGTAGCCTGACTGCCATTAGGTATCGAGATGAGATCCTCAGACCCCTTGTGAGACCATATGCTGGTGCGGTTGGCCCTGGGTTCCTCCTAATGCAAGACAATGCTAGACCTCATGTGGCTGGAGTGTGTCAGCAGTTCCTGCAAGAGGAAGGCATTGATGCTATGGACTGGCCCGCCCGTTCCCCAGACCTGAATCCAATTGAACACATCTGGGACATCATGTCTCGCTCCATCCACCAACGCCACGTTGCACCACAGACTGTCCAGGAGTTGGCGGATGCTTTAGTCCAGGTCTGGGAGGAGATCCCTCAGGAGACCATCCGCCACCTCATCAGGGGCATGCCCAGGCGTTGTAGGGAGGTCATACAGGCACGTGGAGGCCACACACACTACTGAGCCTCATTTTGACTTGTTTTAAGGACATTACATCAAAGTTGGATCAGCCTGTAGTGTGGTTTTCCACTTTAATTTTGAGTGTGACTCCAAATCCAGACCTCCATGGGTTGATAAATTGGATTTCCATTGATTATTTTTGTGTGATTTTGTTGTCAGCACATTCAACTATGTAAAGAAAAAAGTATTTAATAAGATTATTTCATTCATTCAGATCTAGGATGTGTTGTTTAAGTGTTCCCTTTATTTTTTTGAGCAGTGTATATAAATCCCAAGTGATAGGCTAATATTGTCACCCATCAGACTTTTCTTGATTTAATCTTGTCTTTACATACACTACTGTTCAAAAGTTTGGGGTCACTTAGAAATGTCCTTGTTTTCCATGAAAACTTACACGAAATTAGTTGCAAAAGGAAATATAGTCAAGACGTTGACAAAGTTATAAATAAAGATTTTTTTATTAATAATAATTGTGTCCTTCAAACTTTGATTTCGTCAAAGAATCCTTCATTTACAGCCTTGCAGACCTTTGGCATTCCAGTTGTCAATTTGTTGAGGTAATCTGAAGAGATTTCACCCCATGCTTCCTGAAGCACCTCCCACAAATTGGATTGGCTTGATGGGCACTTCTTAAGTACCATATGGTCAAGCTGCTCCCACAACAGCTCAATAGGGTTGAGATCTGGTGGCCACTCCATTAGACAGAATACCAGCTGACTGCTTCTTCCCTAAATAGTTATTGCGTAGTTTGGAGCTGTGCTTTGGGTCATTGTCCTGTTGTAGGAGGAAATTGGCTCCAATTAAGCTCCGTTCACAGGGTATGGTGTGGCGTTGCAAAATGGAGTGATGGCCTTTCTTCAAGATCCCTTTTACCCTGTACAAATCTCCCACTTTACCACCACCATAGCACCCACAGACCATCACATTGCCTCCACCATGCTTGACAGATTGTATCAAGCTTTCCTCCAGCATCTTTTAATTTTTTCGGCATCTTTGTGAGCAGAACACCTCAAACTTAGATTCGTCTGTCCATTTTTTCCAATCTTCCTCTGTCCAGTGTCTTTGTTCTTTTGCCCATGTTAATTTTTTACATTTTATTGGCCAGTCTGAGATATGGCTTTTTCTTTGCAACTCTGCCTAGAAGGCCAGCATCCCAGAGTCACCTCTTCACTGTTGACGTTTAGACTGGTGTTTTACGAGTACTATTTAATGAAGCTGCCAGTTGAGGACTTGTGAGGCATATGTTTCTCATAATAGACCCTCTAATGTACTTGTCCTCTTGCTCAGTTGTGCGCCGGGGCCTCCCACTCCTCTTTCAATTCTGGTTAGAACCAGTTTGCACTGTTCTGTGAAGGGAGTAGTACACAGCGTTATACGAGATCTTCAGTTTCTTGGCAATTTTTCGCATGGAATAGCCTTAGTTTCTCAGAAGAAGAATAGACTCGTAAGTTATTTGTTTTTACCCATTTTGAGCCTATAATCAAACCCACAATTGCTGATGCTCCAGATACTCTACTTGTCTATAGAAGGCTAGTTTTATTGCTTCTTTTAATGAGCACAACTGTTTTTAGCTGTGCTAACATAATTGCACAAGGGTTTTCTAATGATCAATTAGCCTTTTAAAATCATAAACTTGGATAAGCTAACACAACGTGCCATTGGAACACAGGAGTGATGGTTGCTGATAATGGGCCTCTGTACGCCTATGTAGATATTCCATTAAAAATCAGCGGTTACCAGCTACACTAGTCATTTACAACATTAACAATGTCTACACTGTATTTCTGATAAATGTTATGTTATTTTAATGTGACCCCAAACTTTTGAACGGTAGTGTATAGTAAATAATATATGTGTGAAATTTGCTTTAAATCAGAAAGGACCATTATCATACACCTGTGTCAAAACAGGGGCAGCAGGAAAAATACATGTCATCTATGCACTTAAATAGCAAATGGAGGACACTTTTCCCCGTGGTTTATTTTCATGCCATCCAGGTAGGCTATACTCCCGTTGAAAAATAAATATAGTAGGCCTAGCCTATAGGTAGCTAATCCTTCTCTTTTCAGCAGAGGCCATCACTCTTTTTTCTCACACAATTGCAAAGCCTATTGAAATGTTGGGCATCTACCTAATGCCATGGAAATGGCTGAGTACATGTTCCAACAGGTGTTTTGTCTGTATGGGGTCCCAGAAGACATTGTTTTGGATCGGGGACCCCAGACTGGGGGTCTCCATCAGCCTATCCTCCGGATACCATCCCCAAACCAACGGGCAGACAGAACGCCTGAATCAGGAAATAGGGAAGTACCTTGCCAACACTGCACCCACCAACCACACGAGTGGAGTCGCTATCTAGCCTGGGCCGAATACGCACAGAACTCCCTGGTGCATTCCTCACTCCATCTCACTCCTTTTCAGTGTGTCCTCAGATACCAACCCCCCGTGTTCCCATGGGAGACAGAACCCGGAACTGTGCCTGCCGTCAATGAGTGGTTTCGACAGAGCGAGCAGGTTTGGGAGACTGCACATCGGTACCTCCATCAAGCTTCTCTCTCCCAGAAACGGTTTGCTGACCGGCACCCCTGACCTACTCCACTCTTCCACGCTGGGCAACGTGTGTGCCTCTCTATCCGGGACATCCGGCTTCGTGACCCCTGCAAAAAGTTCAGTCTCCGGTTCATTGGTCCCTTCAAAATAACACACCACATCAATCCTGTCACCTACCGTCTCCAGTTGCCCCACCATTACCGGTTCTCCTCATCCTTCCATGTGTCCCTTCTCAAGCCTATGAGGTACAGCCCTCTCCATTCTCCTGTGGCGCACCCTTCTGACGTCGGCGGTGCACCAGCTTATTCCGTCCAAGCCCTCCTTGACTCCAAGTGCTTGGGTGGTCGCATACACTATCTGGTGGATTGGGAGGGGTACCGACCCGAAGAACGGTATACAATATACATAAAAATACACAGATCAGCAGAATAAACTTGATAAATAGCATTTAGGTATCATGGTGACATGTAATGTAGAAAATGTGAGACATTTTGGTGCATTTAGTTACTTCCTATTGCACAGTAACGCTTACAAAAATGGATGCTTTGGGGTATAAAACTGATAGAAATTTTGTAATTGGATGTAGGAAAATATACATAAACATTCACAGTGCAGCCATATCATCTACAAAAAAGGTCTGAAGGGGAAATCTGTGTATTTGAGGAAAACTGTATTCCAACCAGAACTTTTGTCAAATTCAACAACAAACCCTGGTTCACTGCTGAACTCAGAGCTCTGCGCTCAGCCAAAGAGGTGGCACATAGGAGCAACAACAAAGAGGCCTATAGAACTGCTAAACAGCTGCTCAACAAGGAGATTGAAGTGGCTAAAAGTTGTAAAAAGGAGCGGCTAGAACAGCATTTCACCACTGACTGCTTTCCTGTCTGGAAGGGTCTCCAGCATATCACAAACTACAAACAAAGACCCCCCAAGGCACCAGACGACTCACTACTGCCAAACCAGCTGAACGAGTTCTACTGTCGTTTTGAATCACAGAGACCTCAGCCATCAAGTCTCCTCAGCCATCTTGCCCCTCAGCTGACAACACGCTCCGCCATCAGGATTCTACCCCCCTTCAACCCCCCCATTACCCTGCCCCGATCCCATCTACTTCCACCCTCCCCCAACCCCTCTCCTGACTAGTCTCTTCCATGTCACCCCCTCCTTCCCTCTCCCAACCTTCCCCTCTGTCCAGCCTTCCCCAAGCTGGACACAGAACAGGAAGTGAACAAGCTCTTCAAGGGTCTCCTCAACCACACTAAAGCACTGCGCTGACCAGCTTTCCCCGGTTTTCACTGACATTCAATCAGTCTCTGGAACTATGCACTGTAGCTGCCTGTTTCAAATCCTCCACCATCATCCCTGTTCCGAAGAAACAAAAGGTGACTGGCCTGAACGACTACAGACCTGTAGCGTTTACCTTGGTCATCATGAAAACCTTTGAGCACCTTGTCCAACTCAAACCATCTCAAAACCACCACCAACGCCCTCCTCAACCCCATGCAGAGCCAGCCAATAGGTCTGTGCACAATGCCGTCAACATGGGCCTTAACTACATCCTCCAACACCTCAGCAACTCAAGGACGTACAGTACCAGTTAAAAGTTTGAACACACCTACTCATTCAAGGGTTTTTCTTTATTTTGATTATTTTCTACATTGTAGAATAATAGTGAAGACATCAAAACTATGAAATAACACATATTGAATCATGTTGTAACCAATATATTATATTTTAGATTCTTCAAAGTAACCACCCTTTGCCTTGATGAGAGCTTTGCACACTCTTGGCATTCTCTCAACCAGCTTCACCTGGAATGCTTTTCCAACAGTCTTGAAGGAGTTCCCACGTATGCTGAGCACTTGTTAACGGCTTTCCCTTCACTCTGCGGTCCAACTCATCCCAAACCATCTCAATTGGGTTGAGGTTGGGGGATTGTGGAGGCCAGGTCATCTGATGCAGCACTCCATCGCTCTCCATCTTGGTAAAATAGCCATTACACTGCCTGAAGGTGTGTTGGGTCATTGTCCTGTTGAAAAACAAATGATAGTCCCACTAAGCGCAAACCAGATGGGATGGCGTATCGCTGCAGAATGCTGTGGTAGCCATGCTGGTTAAGTGTGCCTTGAATTCTAAATAAATCACAGACGGTGTCACCAGCACAGCACTCTCACACCTCCTCCTCCATGCTTCATGGTGGGAACCACACATGCGGAGATCATCCGTTCACCTACCCTGCGTCTCACAAAGACATGGCGGTTGGAACTCATGTTTCTTCGCCCAAGAAAGTCTCTTCTTATTATTGGTGTCCTTTAGTAGGGGTTTCTTTGCAGCAATTCAACCACGAAGGCCTGATTCACACAGTCTCCTCTGAACAGTTGATGTTGAGATGTTTCTGTTACTTGAACTCTCTGAAGCATTTTTTTGAGCTGCAATTTCTGAGGCTGATGAACTTATCCTCTGCAGCAGAGGTAACTCTGGGTCTTCCTTTCCTGTGGCGGTCCTCATGAGAGACAGTTTTATCATAGCGCTTGATGGTTTTTGCGACTGCACTTGAAGAAACTGTGAAAGTTCTTGACATGTTCCGCATTGACTGACCTTCATGTAATGATGGACTGTCGTTTCTCTTTGCTTATTTGAGCTGTGCTTGCCATAATATGGACTTGGTTTTTTACCAAATTAGGGCTATATTCTGTATACAACCCCTACCTTGTCACAACACAACTGATTGGCTCAAACACATTATGAAGGAAAGAAATTCCACAAAAGTACTTTTAACAAGGCACACCTATTAATTGAAATGCATTCCAGGTGACTACCTCATGAAGCTGGTTGAGAGAATGCCAAGAGTGTGCAAAGCTGTCATCAAGGCAAAGGTTGGCTATTTTGATTTGTTTAACACCTTTTTTGGTTACTACATGATTTCGAATTTGTTATTTCATAGTTTTGATGTCTTCACTATTTTTCGACAATGTAGAACATTGAAAATATAAAGAAAAACCCTTCAATGGGTGTCCAAACTTTTGACTAGTACTGTATATCCATTGATTCTTGAAGAATATAACTTATAAATGCCTCATGAGCTTAGTTCAACAGTCACACTCCATGAGAACCCAAAATATAAGCTTGTTTTTCTCCAATGTTTGTTAACATTGTAAATAAACACTGTATAGCTTCATAACATGGTTAAAACAATCATTTTGATATCATGGATGGTCTGTCCTTGCATCCATAGCTCTGTGTATTAGAAGCACAAGCATTTCGCTACACTTGCATTAACACCTGCTAACCATGTGTATGTGACAAATAAATTTGATTTGATTTTGATTTGATTATTAATCTGAGAGTGGTTACATTTCTCCAGGCCCATCCCACAGCTTTTTAACAAAACAGAGGCGGGGTGGACTTTTTGTTATTGTTTCATCTGTGCATTTGCCCTTTAAACAGCTGCATATTATTAAGATATCAAAGTGTCACCAACAAAAAGGTAAACAATAGGCCTATAGCAAATGCAGCATATTGCATTCATTTTTCACATATAAATAGCCCTTTTCAGTAGTGCTCAAAGCATGCCATTTATTTTTCAACTCGAATCAATGAGCCCAATCAGTCCTCAATGACAACAGAGTAGGGCGGGCTAATAAGTCCGTTGTTTTGGGGTCCTGCTCAGGTAAAGAAGATCAAGGGGTATAACATGTATTAGAATGACTGAAATTCTGATACACTTTGGTTTTTAATGTAAATAAATCATTTAATCGTATTATTATATGTAGTAGAAAGTGATGGGTTAGAAGAAGCCTACATAACCAACCCATAAAGTCAAATGTAACATCCATATATGGCCAGCTATGTAAAAATTAACATTGATTTATCCTGCAATAGATGTTGTTCAATTGGTAACATACATTTTTGTCTTCTTCTAATGCCTCTTAAGGGGAAAGTAATCTAAAAGTAACTGAATGTAATCAGATTACGTTACTGAGTTTGGGTAATCCAAAAGTTATGTTACTGATTACAACTTTGGACAGGTAACTAGTAACTCTAACGGAGTACATTTAAAAAGTAACCTACCCAACCCTGCCTAAAACACATGATGTCCATTGACCATCAACACTTGCCTGACGACTCAAACTGAATTCTTCCGCTGGTCTATGTTCGCTACATACTTCAGTCTGAGACTGAAGTTGTTTGCTGTGACATCAGATGAGGGGTGTTGTACAAAACAAATAATCAGCAATTGGATGATCTTTAACCAATCAGAGTATCAAATGTATCAAAAATAACATTTTCAAAACAATGCTTTACCCACGTGTGTTCTGGCCTAACCCATCGGTTTCGGGGACCAATCAGTACAGTTAGAATTAGTCTACCTCCCAGACAATTTCTAGAATGTAATCAGATCCAGACTCATTGCGGAGAAGAAACTAACGTCTGTGGGTGTGGCGGAGCGTTTGGCCGGAGCAAGGAGTTTGGGTACACAGGCAACATCAACAGCAGGCCTGTGCCCACAGCAACATAATGCACATCAACACTGTCTGTGGCACACATTGTGGCTGACATTAAGTAAAGGCAGTGCAACCCAGCTGCTGTGTAAAATAAACACCCGCTGAAGGCATGAAAAACACAGCACAAACCATTAACATCAGCTGCTTTCAATAAGTCATTGTGCGGGATGTACACAGTACAAATAGAACTGGGTCACTCCAGCAGCTCTTAGGAAATGTAGTCAGAAAAGAGGATTATCATTTTAAGGTGATTTTTCAAATGAATTGTAAGGTGGGTTTTAATCAATTTGTTGTGAGATCGGTCTATATTATGTTACTATTCTATCAAACTTGAATGTTCATTCCATTAACAAGTAAGAGGAATATTGGCATTGACAGTAGACTAGGTCCTAACCCATTCACACTAATTCTGTAGCCCCTCCTAGTGGCTACAGTCTAGTACTACATCATGAGACTGATCGCAGTCGTCCTCATCTTAAAGAGCAATTCTACAACGGGTTGGTCAAACAAGCATTGTGATTGGTTGAGACACATCCTAAGCCATATTAAAACACTTGTTTATCACGGTTAAGCCTATGATGCAAAGATGGGCATCTTGTTTTCTGTTCCATCTGAGAAATCCGCATCCAGTCAATAATTCTCCAGCCAGCCAATTCCTTAACTTGATCCCAATTCATTAACTTGTATGCCACAGATCAGTGCACAGATGGTCTCACTCACTTTCAAACATAGAAATTGCAACACAATTCATGTCATGTGTTGTTGTAAATGTGTTGAACATGCAACATCAGTTCCACATCACATTTTCTTCATATTTTTGATGTTGACATTTTAGCATATTCTCACTGTTTAATCAACATCTGTTTTCCTCCTATATTCAATATACTGTATATTGGGTGGTTGAAATTATGTTGAATTTCATATTTGATTAGACATTTTATTTGACCTTGTTTCAATGTTGATAGTAAAATGGTATGTTTGAATCAACGTGATTGTTTCAACGTCATGACATCAACTTAAATAAAGAGATACCTATGTTGAAATCAAATCTGAAGCCACAGTCCAACAATACCAGCCTAAACAGTGACTCCTGTTATAGGAGGGGTAATGTACTTCAGTGAGAACGAGTCTACCGTTCAGATGCCTACCTCTATGTACCCTGCTTAGTTTTAGAAACAAGCTGTGTTTGTTTCTGCTGAGCTATCATGTCAACACATATGGATACTGTTCAGCATCCTTACTCATTTGTACTAGTTATGCTCTACCTGTATAACATTGAGTAGTTGTAACTAACTCCTCTAACTTGTTTTACACAAGCTATGTGAAAGTACATTTGGAGTGAGGTTGGGTTTATGTAGGCTACATTCAATGAATTGTATACTATCATTCATTCATTCATTCATTCATTCATTCATTCATTCATTCATTCATGATTGAGTTTAGAACTAGTTACCATTAGCCCTATAAATAAGATGCCATATTCATGATATTAATAATACACTTTTACCTTTGGAAAGTGTTTTATAAATATGTTATTCATAGTATATATGGATAAGACAATATCCAAATGTAAAGGTTTTTATATTAATTTCATGAATTTGACTTTTTATTTATAGGGCTAGGGTGCCAAATTATGTTTTGTGATTTACATTGCAAGAAGTGTTGCCAAACTAGTGAAAAACATATCTTGTCAACCCGTTCGAGACGTCGTCTAACAGCTTCACCAGATTGACCTGATTGCCTTATTAGTATGGGTAGCCTACGATAATTAACACAGAGCACAACCACTTTCAAGTTTATCAAGCCATGTGAAGACAATCGCTGAAGAGGTAGTAAGACAATCATTTAGTCACCTATGAATGCTAATGGGACTTAGTTTCATTGTTTGTTGGACTACTGTAATTTAGCTATGGCTTATCATAAACTGTGGTGTAAACTCCATGTGGATGTTTTAGCTCTGGCAAAGTTTAGCGAACATCTGACATTTCTATTGAAACTAGTGTAGAGGGTAACTTGAGTGACAACACCCCCAGTGTTACAACAAGTGATCGTACTGAAAGGTTGTTTGGTAGTGATGAGATTGAGAGGTCGTCTGATACTGTTGGTTAAGTCAGGCGGCTTAGTCTACTATTTTTCAGACTCTAATCACCTTTAGTTTTCTTATTGGCCAAAGTCACGCCAGTCATTCTTATATTAGCCAATCAGTAGTCTCTATTCCAGAGAGTTCAGGGTCATTTGTGTAGGACCCCTAGCATGGCAGGGCAGAAGTCCAATAACATTGCTTTCCATCCTGATGAGCACCACCTGTTTTCCTCCTGCTACCTTTTTCCTCTTGTAGACAATATCCTTGCTGTCTGACATTTTTATTGTTTGTGCATATAAGATGTTTGCAAAGATCTTAAGAGCTAACATATGGAATTGTTTTAAGATTGTTATACCATTTGGCCTTTGCTACCATAACCCATAGAAACATACTGAATAACACATTCATAAATGGACAAAAAGACAGTCATAAATCATAAGGAAAAGTATTTGAAGTGTGTGCTATGTCAAAGATATAACAAATATTTTTGTTTTTTTTGGACACACATTTAACGCCTATTTCTGTTGGCACAAAACTACCTCCGTACTTCCATTCGTTTGTATGGGTTACCTTCAGACGAGTCCCGGGACACTTGTGGGAGTCGTAGAGCAAACCTTAGAATGGTCACAATAGTTTGTAGACCAAACCGTTCGGACGCTACAGACGTTTTCATGAGAAGACTGATTTTCGGGATGTTTCATGGTCTGACAAACACTGCTGTAGCTCTGCCACCTTCCACCGCAGATTTCCATCCAGGTCGCAGTTGTAAATGAGAACTTGTTCTCAACTAGCCTAAAGGTGAAATAAATAAATAAATAAAATTAAAAGATGGGAAGGACGCCATAGGCGGATGCGGTGGATTGAGATGCAGCCCATGATATGTCTAGCTTAACCTGTCTCGGCTAGGGGGCAGTATTTGCACGGCCGGATAAAAAACGTACCCGATTTAAACTGGTTACTACTCTTGCCCAGAAACGAGAATATGCATATAATTAGTAGATTTGGATAGAAAACACTCTAAAGTTTCTAAAACTGTTTGAATGGTGTCTGTGAGTATAACAGAACTCATATGGCAGGCCAAAACCTGAGAAGATTCCATACAGGAAGTGCCCTGTCCGACAATTTCTTGTCCTTCTGTTGCATCTCTATCAAAAATACAGCATCTGTGCTGTAACGTGACATTTTCTAAGGCTTCCATTGGCTCTCTAAAGCCGCCAGAAAGTGGAATGGGGTGTCTGCTGTCTCTGGGCAAAGAACAGCAGCTCTGTTTGTGAGTGATCAGCCTGTGGACAGTGACACTGAGATGCGCGTTCATGAGACTACTCCATTTTTTTTCTTTCAGCCTTTGAATGAATACAATGTTGCCCGGTTGGAATATTAGCGCTATTTTACGAGAAAAATAGCATAAAAAATGATTTAAAACAGCGTTTGACATGCTTCTAAGTACGGTAATGGAATATTTTGCATTTTTTTTGTCACGAAATGCACTCGCGCGTTACCCTTCGGATAGTGACCTGAACACATGAACAAAACGGAGCTATTTGAATATAACTATGGATTATTTGGAACCAAGACAACATTTGTTGTTGAAGTAGAAGTCCTGGGAGTGCATTCTGACGAAGAACAGCAAAGGTAATCCAATTTTTCTAATAGTAATTCTGAGTTTAGGTTGTCCCAAACTTGGTGGGTGTCAAAATAGCTAGCCGTGATGGCCGAGCTATGTACTCAGAATATTGCAAAATGTGCTTTCGCCGAAAAGCTATTTTAAAATCTGACACTGCGATTGCATAAAGGAGTTCTGTATCTATAATTCTTAAAATAATTTATGTATTTTGTGAACGTTTATCATGAGTAATGCTAGTTCTGAACATGACATGCTAATGTAAAAAGCTGGTTTTTGATATAAATATGAACTTGATTGAACAAAACATGCATGTATTGTAAAACATAATGTCCTAGGAGTGTCATCTGATGATGATCATCAAAGGTTAGTGCTGCATTTAGCTGTGGTTTTGGTTTTTGTGACATATATGCTTGCTTTGAAAATGGCTGTGTGATTGTTTTTGGCAGGGTACTCTCCTGACATAATCTAATGTTTTGCTTTCGCTGTAAAGCCTTTTTGAAATCACGCGATTCCACTGGCTATTGACTAGGCCCATAGAAGTTAAAGAAAAAATCTTCCTTCAGTGTGAGGTGAGTAATCGCTGTTCTGATTTGCAGAAGCTCTTTTCGGTCATAAGAGACGGTGGTATAAACATTATGTACAAAATAAGTTACAAACAACGCAAAAAAAACACACAAAATAGTATCATTTGTTAGGAGCCCGTAAATCGGCAGCCATCTCCTCCGGCGCCATTCTCCGGCACCATTCTGCATCAACTGGCAACCACAGGACCTTCCTGAGAGAAACACCAGACTCCCTGGAAAACAGGAGACAGGGGATGGAGAATATGTTCAGCTATGTGTGCCCCGGAGGTGCAGACAAGAGGGAAGTGGATGACCTAATGAAGTTGACACACTTATCAACTCCACATGATCAACTCTGGTCCTCCTCCAAGCATCCGTGACCTCCAGGAACACTGGGCTTTCCTTTTCACCAAGTTATGACTCTGTGACCACTTCAATACCCTCACTGGCATCAAGATTGACAGTCACCTGACTCAAGCTCTCCTGAACAAGGGTGAGAGAATTGCCAAAATACCAAGTGGAGAGGAGAGATCCATTGCCTGCTGAATGAAATCGACGGTAATGATGATCTAACAGATCTTTTTTTGTTGATGACCTACTTCAAAGAGAAGGAGGAATATCTGTTCCTCTTGGCAGATGTAAGGAATAGCTTTCTTATACTTATAAAGTGTATATATTATTCATTATGTTAATACTGTACTATTACACATTATTTGAATCCATTTTTTTGTTGTGTAAGTGTTTTGTGATTTTTCGGTCACTGCAACTCGGGATGATGTCGAAGTGCAAATCTTTTTGCCAGACACCCCAAGGCTGATCATGCTTGGTAAAACAATTATTTTATTTAAGGTGGAACAGAATTATATAGTATTGTGGTACTTACTTAGTGATATCTAGTGAGTATGGAAAAACACCCGTTTGTGTATTTCTGGAAATACCCTATTGGGTTCCTCAAAGTGGATGGTGTCGATCGAGGGGAGAGTGGTCTGTGTTTTGGACAGTGAGTCCAACTTTGCTGCTGCCCTCTCTGTGCTCTTCAGGACTTGCTCTTAACATTGAATACCAGGAGTCGGCCTCCGTAACCTTGGAGCTGATACAGAGGTAAGCATTGAACATTCATTGATCCAACAATTACATTTAGCATGTGTTACAGTTACTTTGCAATTATATTTCTTATTGTTATTTGTTCAATGCCTCAACTGATTTAATATATTCTATGTTAGGTAATGGTGGTTCCTGGTTCGAATAATGTCTGAATGGACCAAGTGCACAGCGAAAGCTTTCCGCAAGACTGGAAAGGTCGCTTAGAGGAAGCCAACACCAATTAACCCCCATTTTACCTGCTTCCTCGCAGAGCTGAAGAAGTTTGAGTGGGAAAACTCCAATATGTAAGTACCTGATGAACACATAAGCTTGATTTGACTGTTTTCATCTGTCTCTCTCTTTCTTTGTATTTCCATGTTTGGCCTAGGTGAGGTATCAAAGCTGAGGACTGGAGTTTCAAAGATCGGTGTGATAATCTGTATGCCACCGAGACTTGTTCGCGCCTTCTTGTTCGCATCTCTCATTCTCGCAGAAATCTTGCCATGTGGGTCGGGGCAGCAGATGCTTGGCTAGCGCCATCCCGGAGCCTGTGTGGAATCCTGATGGAGTTGGCGTGTCTCTGTGGCGTCTCTCTCTCTCTAGCAGTTATTTTTATTTTATTTCTTTTTTTCTCCCTGTTCGACTGTTATTTTTTCCCCCCATTTTTCATTGATCTGTTTTGATTGTTTGTTTTTCTTACATAATCCAGTATTTTCTAGAATGGTTTGTGGTCTACCAACTGTGGCTCAGTTGGACTAAAAATGTTAAAGTGTAAAATAAAGTACAAATAACCTAGCCTTTTTGTACACACATTTGTCACGTGTAAAAAAAATCATTTCAAGTGGAAGAACACTTAAAAAGTCAACCTAAATACATTACCAAATGTTGAACTAGGGGTGCGAACATTTAGGGATGCTGTCATGTTTTACAGTAAGGAAAATAGTACTGTAAAATATATTACAGCATTTCTGCTGTATAGCAAAATTACAGTATTAAGCTGGCAACTCGAGTGCCAGTATAATGCTGTAAATATGCCTTTTTACAGTGTAACTAGTAACTAGCTTCTGTTGGCTAGCTTTTTCAATCAGAAATTTGCATCCTGTAGAACAAACTCAAAAAAGTTCTGGGACACTGTAAAGTCCATGGAAAATAAGAGCACCTCCTCCCAGCTGCCCACTGCACTGACGCTAGGAAACACTGTCACTACCGATAAATCCACAATAATTGAGAATTTAAATAAGCATTTAAATAGGCAACCTGGACTCCTACGAATCAGCCGGGCTAGACAATCTGGACCCTCTCTTTCTGAAATTATCTGCCGAAATTATTGCAACCCCTATTACTAGCCTGTTCAACCTATCTTTCTTATCGTCTGAGATTCCCATAGATTGGAAAGCTGCCGCGGTCATCCCCCTCTTCAAAGGGGGAGACACTCTAAACCCAAACTGCTACAGACCTATATCTATTCTACCCTGCCTTTCTAAAGGTCTTTGAAAGCCAAGTAAACAAACAGATTACCGACCATTTCGAATCTCATCGTACCTTCTCCGCTATGCAATCTTGTTTCAGAGCTGGTCATGGGTGCACCTCAGCCATACTCAAGGTCCTAAACGATATCATAACCACTATCGATAAGAGACATTACTCTGCAGCCGTATTCATCGACCTGGCAAAGGCTTTCGACTCTGTCAATCACAACATTCGTATTGGCAGACTCAAAAAATTTGGTTTCTCAAATGATTGCCTCGCTTGGTTCACCAACTACTTCTCAGACAGAGTTCAGTATGTCAAATCGCAGGGCCTGTTGTCCGTACCTCTGGCAGTCTCTATGGGGGTGCCACAGGGTTCAATTCTCGGGCCGACTCTCTTCTCTGTATACATCAATGATGTCGCTCTCGCTGCTGGTGATTCTTTGATCCACCTCTACGCAGACGACACCATTCGGTATACATCTGGCACTTTGTTGGACACTGTGTTAATTAACCTCCAGATGAGCTTTAATGCCATACAACTCTCCTTCCGTGGCCTCCAACTGCTCTTAAATGCAAGTAAAACTAAATGCATGCTCTTCAACCTATCGCTGCCTGCACCTGCCCGCCCGTCCAGCATTTCTACTCTGGACGGTTCTGACTTAGATTATGTGGACAACTACAAATACCTAGGTGTCTGGTTAGACTGTAAATTCTCCTTCCAGACTCACATTAAACATCTCCAATCCAAAATTAAATCTAGAATCGGCTTCCTATTTCGCAACAAAGCATCCTTCACTCATGCTGCCAAACATACCCTCGTAAAATTGACTATCCTACCGATCCTCGACTTTGATGATGTCATTTCAAAATAGCCTCCAACACTCTACTCAACAAATTGGATGCAGTCTATCACAGTGCCATCCGTTTTGTCACCAAAGCCCCATATACTACACACCACTGTGACCTGTACACTCTCGTTGGCTGGCCCTCGCTTCATACTCGTCGCCAAACCCACTGGCTCCAGGTCATCTACAAGTCTCTGCTTGGTAAAGCCCCGCCTTATCTCAGCTCACTGGTCACCATAGCAGCACCCACCCGTAGCACGTGCTCCAGCAGGTATATCTCACTGGTCACCCCCAAAGCCAATTCTTCCTTTGGCCGCCTCTCCTTCCAGTTCTCTGCTGCCAATGACTGGAACAAACTGCAAAAATCTCTGAAGCTGGAGACTCATATCTCCCTCACTAGCTTTAAGCACTAGCTGTCAAAGCAGCTCACAGATCACTGCACCTGTACATATCTCATCTGTAAATAGCCCATCCAATCTACCTCATCCCCATGCTGTATTTATTTATTTATTTATTTATCTTGCGCCTTTGCACCCCAGTATCTCTACTTGCACATTCATCTTCTGCACATCTACCATTCCAGTGTTTAATTGCTATATTTTAATTCATTTGCCACCATGGCCTATTTATTGCCTTTACCTCTCTTATCCTACCTCATTTGCACATGTTGTGTATAGATTTTTCTACTGTATTATTGATTGTATGTTTGTTTATTCCATGTGTAACTCTGTGTTGTTGTATGTGTCGAACTGTTTTGCTTTATCTTGGCCAGGTCACAGTTGCAAATGAGAACTTGTTCTCAACTAGCCTACCTGGTTAATTAAAGGTGAAATAAAAATAAAATAAAAACATTACAGCATTGTTGTGTTATTTAAAACAATATGTTATGAGTATGATCGGGATCTGTTAGTGGTAGTTTGGTGATAACTGCAGTGTCATTTGAATTTTGTGAAGAAAGAAAAATAGTTTTTTGTTTAGGGATTTTTTCTTCATCTAAATGGTGCTACACAGGATTATATATACAGTACTAGTCAAAAGTTTGGACACACCTACTCATTCCATGGATTTTCTTTAGTTTTACTATTTTCTACATTGTAGAATAATAGTGAGACATCAAAACTGAAATAACACATATGGAATCATGTACAGTAGTAGCCAAAAAAGTGTTAAAAATCAACAAAAATATATATATTTGAGATTATTCAAAGTAGCCACCCTTTGCCTTTATGACAGCTTTGCACACTCTTGACATTCTCTCAACCAGCTTCATGAGGTAGTCACCTGGAATGCATTTAAAGGCAAGACCTAAATGCAGACACAGGAGGCAGATGGTTGGAGTCTTACAATGTTTATTAATCCAAACGGGTAGGCATGAGAATTGTTTTGGAGAGGCAAATAGGTCAAAACCAGATCAGAGTCCAGGAGGTACAGAGTGGCAGACAGGCTCGTGGTCAAGGCAGGCAGAATGGTCAGGCAGGCAGGTACAAAGTCCAGAAACAGGCAAGGGTCAAAACCAGGACGACTAGAAAAAGTAGAATGCAGAAATCAGGAGAATGGGAAAACCGCTGGTTAATTTGTAAACATACAAGATGAACTGGCACAGAGAGACAGGAAACAAAGGGATAAATACACTGGGGAAAACAAGCAACACCTGGAGGGGGTTGAGACAAAGAGGACAGGTGAAACTGATCAGGGTTTGACAGTGCCTTCTTAAAAGTTCATTTGTGGAATTTCTTTCCTTCTTAAAGCGTTGTGTTGTGTCAAGGTAGGGGTGGTATACAGAAGATAGCCCTATTTGGTAAAATACCAAAGAGAAATGACAGTCCAAATGAAGTTCAATCAATCCGGAAAATATCAAGAACTTTGAAAGTTTCTTCAAGTGCAGTCGCAAAAACCATCAAGCTCTACGATAAAACTGGCTCTCATGAGGACCACCACAGGAAAGGAAGACGCAGAGTTAAGTTCTTTAGCGTTACCAGCCTCAGAAATTTTCAGCCCAGATAAATACTTCACAGAGTTCAAGTAACAGACACATTTCAACATCAACTGTTCAGAGGAGACTGTGTGAATCAGTCCTTCGTGGTCAAATTGCTGCAAAGAAACCACTACTAAAGGACACCAATAAGAAGAGACTTGCTTGGGCCAAGAAACACGAGTTCCAACCGCCATGTCTTTGTGAGACGCAGGGTAGGTGAACAGATGATCTCTGCATGTGTGGTTCCCACCGTGAAGCATGGAGGAGGAGGTGTGGGGGTGCTTTGTGGTTTGCACTTAGTGGGTTAGGGTTAGGGTTTGTTTTTCAAACAGGACAATGACCCAACACACCTCCAGGCTGTGTAAAGGCTGTTTCACCAAGAATGAGAGTGATGGAGTGCTGCATCAGATGACCTGGCCTCCACAATCACCCGAACTCAACCCAATTGAGATGGTTTGGGATGAGTTGAACTGCAGAGTGAAGGGAAAGCAGCTAACAAGTGCTCAGCATATGTGGGGACTCCTTCAAGACTGTTGGAAAAGCATTCCAGGTGAAGCTGGTTGAGAGAATGCCAAGAGTGTGCAAAGCTGTCATCAAGGCAAAGGGTGGCTACTTTGAAGAATCTCAAGTATAAAATAAATATATAATTCTCTCTATATTGAGTTGTTTAACACTTTTTTGGTTACTACCTGATTCCATATGTGTTATTTCATAGTTTTGATGCCTTCACTATTAATCTGCAATGTAGAAAATAGTAAAAATAAAGAAAAACCCTTGAATGAGTAGGTGTGTCTATCACGTTTTAAGGTATTACCCAGGTGCAGACAGTGTTGAAGAAACAAACGTTTATTATTTAAACAGGGGCAGGCAAACGACAGGTCAAGGCAGGCAGGGGTCAATGATCCAGAGTAGAGGCAAAGGTACAGGACGGCTGGCAGGCTCAGGGTCAGGGCAGGCAGGAAAGGTCAAAACCAGGAAACTGGAAAACAGAGACTATAGCAAAGACGAACTGGCACCGACAGACCGAAAACACAGGTATAAGTACCCAGGGGATAATGGGGAAGATGGGCGACACTTGGAGGGGGGTGGAGACAAAGACAGGTGAAACAGATCAGGGCGTGACAGTGTCCAAACTTTTGACTGGTACTGTATATAAACATCAATGGTCAGTTTAATGGAATTGAATTACACTGAATTTTATCAAGGTAGCACTGTTAAAGTTTAAATGCACTTTATGGAAAAATAAACATTTGGTTTCCTTTAAGATTATTTTATTGTTATTTGTCATATTGTCTTAGGCTTTACATTAAAATAAAACACATTTTGTGTTGTGAAAATATTATGGTTTGTGTTATTTTATTAACTTTTAGCCTACTTGTTTAGGTTTCTTGGGTGGTCTAAGTTCTCTCACTCACTAGACATCAAAAGTGGTCTCTAATGAGAAGTCATTTCCTCCCATTGACGGAATCCAGCCTGGCAACAGTAGCCTACTGTACTGTACTAGAGACTGATCAGACCAATGACTGTATGTCAGACTGACACAATGAGTTGTACAGTACATCTTCCACATTCCCACACAGGCGCCCCTAGATCAAAGTCATGGATCACTTTAAACCGACTTTGGATTCAACTCTATAAAACAAATCTGTGGTAATTTTCTGTTGACAAATGTAATAATAATGTATGTTAATCTGACAGATTTTTCAATGTAAAGAGTGGAAAGTGAATGTTAAGACCATGCTCAGTCTCTGAGAGGGAGTGTGGGTTTTGAGCTCAAAATGAACAATCCACATATATTCTGAACAAAAATATGCAACAATTTCAAAGATTTGATTGAGTTACAGTTCATATAAGGAAATCAATCAATTGAAATACATTCATTAGGCCCTAATCTATGGATTTCACATGATTGGGAATACAGTTATGCATCTGTTGGTCACAGATACCTTTAAAAAATTGCTTGGGGCGTGGATCAGGAAACCATCTGCCTCATGCAGCGCAACACCTCTCCTTTGCATTGAATTGATCAGGTTGTTGATTGTGGAAAGTTGTCCCACTCCTCTTCAATCGCTGTGTGAAGTTGCTGGATATTGGCAGGAACTGGAACACACTGTCGAGCACGTTGATCCAGAGCATCCCAAACGTGCTCAATGGGTGACATGTCTGGTGAGTATGCAGATCATGGGATGTTTTCAGCTTCCAGGAATTATGTACAGATCCCTACGACATGGGGCCGTATATTATCATGCTGAAACATGAGGTGATGGCGGCAAATGAATGGCAGGACAATGGGCCCCTCAGCATCTTGTCACAGTATCTCTGTGCATTAAAATTCCCATCGATAAAATTCAATTGTTTCCGTTGTCCTTAGCTTATGCCTGCCTATACCATACCTCATCACCACCATGGGGCACTTTGTTCACCGTTGACATCAGCAAAACGCTCTACCACACAACGCCATACACATGGTCTGCGGTTGTGAGGCCAGTTGGACGTACTGCCAAATTCTCTAAAACGACATTGGAGTCAATATTAAATTCTCTGGGAACAGCTCTGGTGGACATTCCTGCAGTCAGCATGCAAATTGCACACTCTCTCAAAACTTGAGACATCTGTGGCATTGTGTTGTCTGACAAAACCGCACATTTTAGCGTGACCTTTTATTGTCCCCAACACAAGGTGCACCTGTGTAATGATAATGCTGTTTATTCAGCTTCTTGATATGCCACACCTGTCAGGTGGATGGATTATCTTGGCCAAAGGAGAAATGCTCACTAACAGGGATGTAAACACATTGTTGCTCAACATTTGAGAGAAATAAGCTTTATGTGCATATGGAACATTTATGGGATGTTTTATTTCAGCTCTTGAAACTAGGGACCAACACTATACATGTTGCGTTTATATTTTTGTTCAGTGTATATTCCATATTTCTAATCTTTCAATTTTCTGTAGGGTTATGGAACTGGTCTAAAATGAGGTATTAATGATTCCCAGATGTACTGTATATATATCATGCAGATTTCAAATGTAATGTTTACAACATGTCATTTTTCATGTGGTTGACTCTGTTTCTGACTTTGGGTGGGTCCAGTCCAGTGACTAGTCAGTAGTAATTTTTGGCCCGTTGTCCGGACTGTAGGCTGGGTGAGGGCAGAGGAAATAGATGTTGAGAACTCCCCCTATATCCCACTCTGCATTCCAACCCCTGTCTTTATCTCTGCTTTGGAGATAGTGTGGGAGTAGAGGAAGAGTAAAGGGGAGGAGTGGCGTCTGTGAGAAAAGCAGGAGTGGCAGAGGAGAGAGGGGTACTGAGGGTTACAGAACCAGTCATAGTTCCCCAGGAACTGAAATTTAAGGTAAGTCACAATATCAAAGACGTGAAAAGTACTTGGAATTTTTCATTAAGCTTTGGTTACAATGTTATCTAGAGGATTGAAATATTTGTTATGATTTGGAATGAACAGTGTGTATGGAATTCAAGACACGCAAATATGCCATACTGTATACCAACATTATTATGTGTGTTTTGAAATAGATTATTTTAGAATCAGTGAAAGTAAATAATTAAATATACATGTTTTGTTATTCTCAATCTGGAGTGTTTTTAGAGTTAATATATTTTGTTGTCACTCAAAAGTTCTCCCTCATACTATGCTCAGTCCTCCTGTTTGCTCCTTTTCGTACCAGGTATCACAAACCGTACAGTTTTCTCATCGGTGACAAAGCCTAATGCAAACCAGATGAAGAATGTGACGAGACACATACCTTTTAGAATACTCATTATCCATCTAATGGAAACAAATCTCACTCTTGTTGTTTCATACAAGGAAAATGGAGTTGCTTAGATTTAGACAGGAGAAGAACAGTGCAGTCCGCCCTATTCTGGAACTGAATATAACATAATAATAAATGCCATTTAGCAGATGCTTTTAGCCAAAGTGTGTGCAAACATTTTCCATGTGGGTGGCCCCAGTGGATATCAAACCCACAATACTGGTGTTGAAAGCACTATGCTCTACCAACTGAGCTCCAGAAGACTTCTGTAACACATGTCTACATACATGTTTCTAGCCTGATTTAAATGATAACAGTTATTATAATAGTAGAAGCAGACAGGGGTTGCAGATAAAGAGACAGGATGTTTGCTCTGCTATGTTCTTCAGAGGCAATCCTGGCTCTGTAGATAGAGTGACATTCCCCTGGCTGAGATGCCTGTTGTGGGTAGATAGATGAGCAGAGAGATAGTCACTGCAGACAGATGTTGAGGAGCCTGATGAGAGAGATGTTTCAGGCCACTGTCTCAAAACTCTGTCTGTGTCCAGGACACCTGAGTGTGGCCTCAGTGGAAGCTCCCAGACATCATGGTTCTTCTGCTCATGTCTGTGACTGTGCTTCATCTGTTCACTCTGGCCATGCTGTTCATCGCCACCATGGAGAAGGTGAGACACTCTCCACTGTTAGCCAATCTGTCTCTGTGGCACTCCCTTTCCTGGCTTATTTGTATCTTATTTAACCTTTATTTAACTATGCAAGTCAGTTAAGAACAAATTCTTATTTACAATGACGTGCTATTTACAATGACGTGCTATTTACAGTGACGTGCTATTTACAGTGACGTGCTATTTACAGTGACGTGCTATTTACAGTGACGTGCTATTTACAATGACGTGCTATTTACAATGACGTGCTATTTACAATGACGTGCTATTTACAATGACGTGCTATTTACAATGACGTGCTATTTACAGTGACGTGCTATTTACAATGACGTGCTATTTACAATGACGTGCTATTTACAGTGACGTGCTATTTACAATGACGTGCTATTTACAGTGACGTGCTATTTACAATGACGTGCTATTTACAATGACGTGCTATTTACAGTGACGACCTTTACAGTGACGGCCTTTACAGTGACGTGCTATTTACAGTGACGTGCTATTTACAGTGACGTGCTATTTACAGTGACGGCCTTTACAGTGACGGCCTTTACAGTGACGGCCTTTACAGTGACGACCTTTACAGTGACGACCTTTACAGTGACGACCTTTACGTGACGACCTTTACAGTGACGGCCTAGGTTAATATGAGTATCAAAGTCTGAGAAGAGAAACCACAACCATGTGTAATATCAACCTACCGATAGCACTATGGTGCTTAAAAAAAACCCAGCGTGACCTTATAAAATATGCAGGAATTAGATTTATGGATATTTTATTATTTCGAAAGCTGTGATGGAATCCCACAGTGGTTACCCAGTTTTATGGTTTGGTCAGATTGCCATGCACACAGAACCTGCCAGCTGAACTTAACCTGTCTCTCTCTAGTCCTGGTGGATATGGTCCGATGCTGAAATCACAGACCTCTGGTCTAACTGCATTCATGACAACGTAACGGGAAACTGGCTGTGTGCTGCCTCTAACGAAAATGGTAAATCAAGTGGAAAATGATGTTATTTTTATGATATCTAGTCTACTTAGATTGAGGATCTCTCTTTTTATAACCTTGGATTATTCTGTCTGTTTATGCCTATATATGGTCATGTGCATGTTTTTGTATTTTCAATAAATCAAATCAAATTTTATTAGTCACATGCGCCAAATACAACAGGTGTAGACCTTACAGTGAAATGCTTACTTACAAGCCCCTAACCAACAGTGCAGTTTAAAAAAATATGGAGAAGAATAAGAAATAAAAGTAACAAGTAATTAAAGAGCATCAGTAAAATAACAATAGTGAGACTATATACAGGCGGGTACTGGTACAGAATAGGTTTTGTCGTGCCCTCTTCACGACTGTCTTGGTGTGCTTGGACCATGTTAGTTTGTTGGTGATGTGGACACCAAGGAACTTGAAGCTCTCACCCTGCTCCACTACAGCCCCGTCAATGAGAATGGGGGCGTGCTCGGTCCTCTTTTTCCTGTAGTCCACAATCATTGGCTTCATCAATACGTTGAGGGAGAAGTTGCTTCCTGATACCACATGGCCAGGTCTCTGACCTCCTCCCTATAGGCTGTATAGTCCTACTCAATTTGTCTGTGTGTTGATCCCAATGACATGGAGTCTCATTGTTCCTCTCTTGTTTCTCCAGACTGGCTGCAGGCAGTCCAGTCCCTGATGATCCTCTCAGTGGTCTTCTCCTCGATCTCCTTCCTGGTCTTCCTGGGTCAGCTCTTCACCATGTCTAAAGGGGGGCTCTTCTATTTCACAGGCCTCTGTCAGGTTTTTGCAGGTACTGTACCGGACAAGAATTTACCAGTTTATGACACCCAGTTCTTTCATGTGTGTACTTACTGTATACTATTTGCGAGGTTTTATAGTTAACCTAGAGAAGTTCTCTGTTCATTTTGGTTATTGACACATTTATTCTCTAAAGGGCATTTGTCCTCTTTCTGCTCTGCTCCCCCAGGTTTCACATCATTTGCTGCCTGTCTCATCTTCACATTCCACCGTAAGAAGATCTTGGAAGACTCCAGAGACCTGAGCATTGGCCACTTTGGCTACTGTTTCATTCTGGCCTGGTCCTGTGTACCGCTCTTGCTCTTCAGTGGAGTCCTGTATGTTCACCTGCGCAAGAGGCAGTGAACTAAGACATACATGAGCAGCATTATTCAGTATTACTTGATATTGTTAGCCTATTATCACTTGACTGTGCACTCTTAGAAACAGGGTTCCAAAACGAATCTTCAGCTGTCTCCATAGGATAACCCTTTTTGGTTCCAGTTAGAACCCTCTGTGGAATAGGTTCTACATGGAACCCAAAAGGGTTCTACCTGGAACCAAAAATAGTTCTTTAAAGGGTTCTCCTATGGGGACAGCCGAAGAACCCTTTTAGGTTCTAGATAGCACTCTTTTTTTCTAATAATGTAGTGAACAACAGAGACACAATGTACGATGATACAGAGGTCTTTATTTTATCTGTGTTAAATGTATTGTGTACATACAGTACTATTACTGTATCTGTGAAATACTTTAAATTGAGTCTTCATTTTATAGAATATTCTTTACTGTATGCAATATTGCTGCCGTTTGGGTTAATTCTGTCATTTCTGTGATGAAGTATTTGTTTGCATAAAATCTTCCTCATGATCAGCAAGACATGCCTCAAGACATGGAATTAACTGGAGAGTGGCTGTTGTGCGTTTCATTCCCCTGTGAAATATTGTTTATATTAATATGTAAAACTCCACACCACATGCCCATTGTGATGCTCCAGTATGTCACACTATAATAAGCCCAGTAGGCTGTGCCATTTATGTTCTTTACATTTCAGAGACACTCCTGTGAAGGGGCAGTCATAGTTGGCCACCACATTACATTCTCTTACTGTATAGGTCATGTCAAATAGCATCAATCTCTAAATAAAAGTTACCCTCAGTAACAATCCACGTCTCATAACATAATTTTGAGGACGGATTTTGGAACTTGGATGAGAGTCAAAAGCAGGTTTCAGGGGAGACAGAAGTCTTCCCCCAGCGAGGCTTTACGAGGACAAGAAGTGTACACCAGTCAGTCGGTGGAAGTCTGACTCCAGTCCTGTTCCTGCGGCTTACAGACTTTGCCGTCTGGTTGGACTGGTCTGAGGTTCTCTTTCATCACCACATAATAGATACAGTAGGGACGGAAATATTACATACACTCTCTTATGGAGACGCCCAAAAAGGCTTTATTGTGGAATAAGATAGCCACACAGAATCTACAATTTGGAACACAAGTTGACATGGGGATTTGAAAGTTGTCAGCTGTGCACTTTACATTTAGTAATTTAGCAGACGCTCTTATCCAGCACTTCAGGGCAAAAGGTGTAGATTATCTCGAGGAGACAGGCTTGTGACCTGATCATGGATGTGAGAGACTGGAGGGTCTGTCATCAGCGCAAAATGCTTGGACTAGAGACATAGGCAATGTAAGCATATTGACTAGGAGGATGGTGGGGGGGAGGGGTTGTAAAAGAAGGGGAAAATAAGATCATCCGTAACTAGTTGGAGGTAATCAGTCATGCTTGAGGATATGAAGCATGAGTTGTGTCTCTCTTCTATCATAACTGTCATTATTTCCATATGCTGTATATTTTCATCGTTTTTAGTGGCTAAATCTATTTAGTGATTATTCAGTGCATTCGGAAAGTATTCAGACCCCTTGACTTTTTCCACATCTTGTTACGTTACAGCCTTATTCTAAAATATATGAAATTGTTTTTTTTGTCATCAATCTAGACACAATACCCCAAAATGACAAAGCAAAAACAATATTTTAGACATTTTTACTAATTTATATTTAAAACATTTGGAAATATAACATTTACATAAGAATTCAGACCCTTTATTCAAATTGTATTTGTCACACTCGACGAATACAACAGGTGTAGACCTTACACTGAAATGCTTACAAGTCCTTAACCAACAATGCAGTTAAGAAAAATGTTAAGAAAGTATTTACAAAAAAAAAATTAAAGAGCAACAATAAAATAACAGTAGCGAGGCTATATACAGGGGGTACCGGTAAAGAGTCAATGTGCACCGGTTAGTCGAGGTAATTGAGGTAATATGTACATGTAGGTAGAGGTAAAAAGTGACTTTGCATGGATAATAAACAGACAGTAGCAGCAGCGTAAAAATGGGGGGTGGGGCCAATGCAAATAGTCCGGGTAGCCATTTGATTAGCTGTTCAGGAGTCTTATGGCTTGGGGGTAGAAGCTGTTAAGAAGCCCTTTGGACCTAGACTTGGCGTTCCGGTACTGCTTGCCGTGTGGTAGCAGCGAGAACAGTCTACGACCAGGGTGGCTGGAGTCTTTGACAATTTTTTGGGCCTTCCTCTACTGCCTGGCAGAGAGGTCCTGGATGGCAGGAAGCTTGGCCCCACTGATGTACTGGGCCATACGCACTGCCCTCTGTAGCGCCCTGCGGTCAGAGGCCGAGCAGTTGCCATACCAGGCAGTGATGCAACCAGTCAGGATGCTCTCAATGATGCAGCTGTTGAACTTTTCAGTCTCCTGAGAGGGAATAGGCATTGTCGTGCCCTCTTCACGACTGTCTTGGTGTGTTTGGACCATGATAATATGTTGGTGATGTGGACGCCAAGGAACTTGAAGCTCTCAACCCGCTCCACTACAGCCCCAACCTGCTCGGTCCTTCTTTTTCTGTTGTCCACAATCATCTCCTTTGTATTGATTACGTTTAGAGAGAGGTTGTTATCCTGGCACCACACTTCCAGGTCTCTGACCTCCTCCCTATAGGCTGTCTCATCGTTTTTGGTAATTAGGCTTACCACTGTTGTGTTTTCGGCAAACTTAATGATGGTGTTGGAGTTGTGCTTGGCCATACAGTCATTGGCGAAAATGGAGTACGGGAGGTCAGAGACAGGTTGAAAATGTCAGTGAAGACACTTGCCAGTTGTTCAGCGTATGCTTGGAGTACACGTCCTGGTAATCCGTCTTGCCCTGCGGCCTTATGAATGTTGACCTGTTTAAATGTCTTACTCACATTCGCTGCGGAGAGCGTGATCACACAGTCGTCCGGAACAGCTGATGCTCTCATGCATGCTTCAGTGTTTCTAGCCTCGAAGCGAGCATAGAAGTTATTTAGCTCGTCTGGTAGGCTCGTGTCACTGGGCAACTCGCGTCTGGGCTTCCCTTTGTAGTCTGTAATAGTTTGCAAGCCCTGCCACATCCGACGAACGTCGAAGCCAATGTAGTACGATTCAATCTTAGTCCTGTATTGACGCTTTGCCTATTTGATGGTTCGTCGAAGGGCATAGTGAGATTTCTAATAAGCGTCCGGGTTAGAGTCCCGCTCCTTGAAACCGGCAGCTCTAACCTTTAGCTCAGTGCGGATGTTGCCTGTAATCCATGACTTCTGGTTGGGGTATGTACGTACGGTCACTGTGGGAACGACGTCATCGATGCACTTATTGATGAAGCCAGTGACTGATGTGGTGGTCTCCTCAAAGCCATCAGAAGAATCCCGGAACATGTTCCAGTCTGTGCTAGCTTAGCATCTGCATCATCTGACCACTTCCTTTCTGAGCGAGTCACTGGTACTTCCTGCTTTAGTTTTTTCTAGTAAGCAGGAATCAGGAGGATAGAGTTATGGTCAGATTTGCCAAATTGAGGGCGAGGGAGAGCTTTGTATGGGTCTGTGTGTGTGGAGTAAAGGTGGTCTAGAGTTTTTTTCCCTCTGGTTGCACATTTAACATGCTGGTAGAAATGAGGTAAAACAGATGTAAGTTTCCCTGCATTAAAGTCCCTGGCCACTAGGAGCACCGTCTCTGGATGAGCATTTTCTTGATTGCGTATAGCCTTCTACAGCTCGTTGAGTGCCGTCTTAGTGCCAGCATCGATTTGTGGTGGTAAACAGACAGCTACTCAGTACTTTGTTGAAGCACCTTTGACAGCGATTACAGCCTTGAGTGTTCTTGGGTATGACGCGACAAGCTTGGCACACCTGTATTTGGGGAGTTTCTCCCATTCTTCTCTGCAGTTGTTGTTGTAGTTGTTGCACAGCTATTTTTAGGTCTCCAGAGATGTTTGATCGATTTCAAGTCCTGGCGCTGGCTGGGCCACTCAAGGACATTCAGAGACTTGTCCCGAAGCCATTCCTGCATTGTCATGGCTGTGTGCTTAGGGTCGAGGACCTGTAGGAAGGTGAACCTTTGAACCAGTCTGAGGTCCTGAGCAATCTGTAGCAGGTTTTCATCAAGGATCTCTCTGTATTTTGCTCCGTTCATCTTTCCCTCGATCCTGACTAGTCTCACAGTCCCTGCCACTGAAAAACATTCCCACAGCATGATACTGCCACCACCATGCTTCACCGTAGGGATGGTGCCAAGTTGGTGCCAAGTTTCCTTCAGACGTGACTCTTGGTATTCAGGCCAAAGAGTTCAATCTCGGTTTCATCAAATCAGAGAATCTTGTTTCTCATGGCCTTTTACTGAGGAGTGGCTTCCATCTGGCCACTCTACCATAAAGGCATGATTGGTGATGTGCTGCAGAGATGGTTGTCCTTCTGGAAGGTTCTCCCATCAAATCAAATCAAATTTATTTATATAGCCCTTCTTACATCAGCTGATATCTCAAAGTGCTGTACAGAAACCCAACCTAAAACCCCAAACAGCAAGCAATGCAGGTGTAGAAGCACGGTGGCTAGGAAAAACTCCCTAGAAAGGCCAGAACCTAGGAAGAAACCTAGAGAGGAACCAGGCTATGAAGGGTGGCCAGTCCTCTTCTGGCTGTGCCGGGTGGAGATTATAACAGCACATGGCCTAGATGTTCAAATGTTCATAAATGACCAGCATGGTCAAATAATAATAATCATAGTAGTTGTCGAGGGTGCAACAAGTCAGTAACACAAGAATAAGTGTCAGTTGGCTTTTTCATAGCCGATCTTTGAGAGCATCTCTACCGCTCCTGCTGTCTCTAGAGAGTTGAAAACAGCAGGTCTGGGACAGGTAGCACGTCCGGTGAATAGGTCAGGGTTCCAGCAGGTCTGGGACAGCAGGTCTGGGACAGGTAGCACGTCCGGTGAATAGGTCAGGGTTCCAGCAGATCTGGGAGAGCAGGTCTGGGACAGGTAGCACGTCCGGTGAACAGGTCAGGGTTCCATAGCTGCAGGCAGAACAGTTGGAACTGGAGCAGCAGCACGGCCAGGTGAACTGGGGACAGCAAGGAGTCATCAAGCCAGGTAGTCCTGAGGCATGGTCCTAGGGCTCAGGTCCTCCGAGAGAGAGAAAGAAAGAAAGAGAGAAACAGAGAATTAGAGAGAGCATTTTAAATTCACACAGGACACCGGAAAAGACAAGAGAAATACTCCAGATGTGACAGACTGACCCTAGCCCCCCGACACATAAACTACTGCAGCATAAATACTGGAGGCTGAGACAGGAGGGGTCAGGAGACACTGTGGCCCCATCCGATGAAACCCCCGGACAGGGCCGAACAGGTAGGATATAACCCCACCCACTTTGCCAAAGCACAGCCTCCACACCACTGGAGGGATATCTCCAACCACCAACATACCATCCCGGGACAAGGCCGAGTATAGCCCACAAAGATCTCCGCCACGGCACAGCCCAAAGGGGGGCGCCAACCCAGACAGGAAGACCACGTCAGTGACTCAACCCACTCAAGTGACGCACCCCTCCCAGGGACGGCATGGAAGAACACCAGTAAGCCAGTGACTCAGCCCCTGTAATAGGGTTAGAGGCAGAGAATCCCAGTGGAGAGAGGGGAATCCGGCCATGCAGAGACAGCAAGTGCGGTTCGTTGCTCCAGCCTTTCCGTTCACCTTCACACCCCTGGGCCAGACTACACTTAATCATAGGACCTACTGAAGAGATGTGTCTTCAGTAAAGACTTAAAGGTTGAGACTGAGTCTGCGTCTCTCACATGGGTAGGCAGACTATTCCATAAAAATGGAGCTCTATAGGAGAAAGCCCTGCCTCCAGCTGTTTGCTTAGAAATTCTAGGAACAATTAGGAGGCCCGCGTCTTGTGACCGTAGCATACGTGTAGGTATGTACGGCAGGACCAAATCGGAAAGATAGGTAGGAGCAAGCCCATGTAATGCTTTGAAGGTTAGCAGTAAAACCTTGAAATCAGCCCTTGCCTTAACAGGAAGCCAGTGTAGGGAGGCTAGCACTGGAGTAATATGATAACATTTTTTGGTTCTAGTCAGGATTCTAGCAGCCGTATTTAGCACTAACTGAAGTTTATTTAGTGCTTTATCCGGGTAGCCGGAAAGTAGAGCATTGCAGTAGTCCAACCTAGAAGTAACAAAGGCATGGATTAATTTTTCTGCGTCATTTTTGGACAGAAAGTTTCTGACTTGTTCTTTTACCAAATAGGGCTATCTTCTGTATACCACCACTACCTTGTCACAACACAACTGATTGGCTCAAAAGCATTAAGACGGAAAGAAAATTCACAAATTAACAAGGCACACTTGTTAATTGAAATGCATTCCAGGTGACTACCTCATGAAGCTGGTTGAGAGAATGCAAAAGTGTGCAAAACTATAATCAAGGCAAACGGTGGATACTTTGAAGAATCTCAAATATATTTTGATTTGTTTGACACTTTTGGTTGTTACATGTTTCCATATGTTATTTCATAGTGTGGATGTCTTCACTATTATTCTACAATGTAGAAAATAGTAAAAATAAAGAAAAACCCTTGAATGAGTAGCTGTGTCCAAACTATTGACTGGTACTGTATATTTTAAAATATATTATCATATATTTAAAACACATAAATGTGACAGACATTTTAAAATATATGATTATATATATATTATATATATATTATATATATGATTATATATTTTAATAACGTATATAAATCCCCCACCCTATACAAAAAGTAATAATGTGGAACTGTATTTTCATCATGCAAAATGCACTCAGAACATTTATTGCTTTGAAAAGTATTCCAGAATGGCGTATATTTAAAAACAATATACACGTAGAGATTCATTATTTTCTATTTGCATTTGGTGTTAGGCAACATAATAATTTTTTTTTTAAATATATTGTTATTTATATTTTATTGTAAGTGCAAAATTGTCCTCTGTATTGGTCATTGGGACGTACATATAAAACATTTTTACATTACAGTCAGTGAGTTGGTGAAAAACATAGTTGCGGCAACCAGGTGCCCACTACAGAAGACATTTCTTGACAAGCTCTTATTTAACTCTTATTTAATAATGTGAAAAAAATGTGTATTACTATAGCGTTTTTGTATGTTCTCTATAGTTATGTACTTGAAAATATATAAATTGACCTATTCGGCACATTTGGGCAAACTCCTGGCAGACTCCCATAGGGCAGCACACAATTGGCCCAGTGTCATCTGGGTTTGGCCGGGGTAGGCCGTCATTGTCAATAACAATTTGTTTTTAACTGACTTGTCTAGCTAAATAAAGGTTAAATTAAAAATTCAATAAAAAAACTTGGTACAAAATATTGTGATGTAATTATTCATCCTGTCAGCCTGAAACTGTGCAGACACTTTGCTGCCATCTTGTGGACAAAATCTAACTCAATATATGGCCTTCTCTTTTCTTTTCTTTTTGCATTTCAAAGATGTTGGAACAAAAACATTAATTCGAAAACACATTTATTTTGTTTGTATTATATTTTACCAGATCGAATGTGTTATATTCTCCTACATTCATTTCAGGACTTAATACAGTGGCTTGTATAGGCTCAAACATACGGACCCAGAACTGAGATGACAAAAATGAATTGCAGGGTCTCAGAAGGATAGAGATGACTGGGTTTGCGGCTAAGCTAGGCCAGCCCATAAGAAAAATTGTTGCCAGCTAATATTCTGATTTGGAATTATTGATTTATAGCTCCTTTAAAGTAATATGGTGGTTTATTTTCTACTCTGTTTATATTTTCTATATTTTCTAGACGCTGACATCTCCCCACCCATTGAGAAAGACTATACGCTAACGCTAAGCTAACTGCACTAACGCTAGCCTGTCAAGCCTATAGGGTTGCTATTAGCTTAGCAGCTACCGTTAGCTGGCTCAGTATTGAGATGGTGTAGAGCAGTGGTTCCCCAAATGTTTATAGTCCCATACCCCTTCAAACATTCAACCTCCAGCTGCATACCCCCTCTAGCACCAAGGTCAGCAAACTCTCAGATGTAGTTTTTTGCCATCATTGTAAGCCTGCCACACACACAGTATATGATACATTTATTAAACATAAGAATGAGTGTGAGTTTTTGTCACCATCCGGCTAGTGGGAAGTGACAAAGAACTCTTATAGGACCAGGGCACAAATAATAATAAGCAATAATTTTGCTCTTTATTTAACCATCTTACATATAAAACCGTATTTGTTAATCGAAAATTGTGAATAACTCACCACAGGTTAATGAGAAGGGTGTGCTTGAAAGGATGCTCATAACTCTGCAATGCTTGGTTGTATTGGAGAGTCTGTCTTAAATAATTTTCCACACACAGTCTGTGCCTGTATTCAGTTTTCAAGCTAGTGAGGGCCGAGAATCCACTCTCACATATGTACATGGTTGCAAAGGGCATCAGTGTCTTAACAGCGCGATTTGCCAAGGCAGGAAACTCTGAGCGCAGCCCAATCCAAAATCTGGCATGAAATCAGAAATCTGATTAAATTCAACATTTTCACAGAACCGCTTGTTGCAATTTCGATGAGGCTCTCTTGTTCAGATATCGGTAAGTGGACTGGAGGCAGGGCATGAAAGGGATAACGAATCCAGTTGTTTGTGCCATCCAAAGTACCTGCATAATTGCGCACCCAACTCACTCAGGTGCGTTGCTATATCACATTTGACATTGTCCGTAAGCTTGAGTTCATTTGCACACAAACAATCATACAATGATGGAAAGACCTGTGTGTTATCCTTGTTACTGCAGACAGAGAAGAGCTCCAACTTCTTAATCATAGCCTCAATTTTGTCCCGCACATTGAATATAGCTGCGGAGAGTCCCTGTAATCCTAGATTCAGATCATTCAGGTGAGAAAAAACATCACCCAGATAGGCCAGTTGTGTGAGAAACTCGTCCTCATGCAAGCGATCAGACAAGTGAAAATTATGGTCAGGAAAGAAAACTTTAAGCTCGTCTCTCAATTCAAAAAAACGTGTCAATACTTTGCCCCTTGATAACCAGCACACTTCTGTATGTTGTAAAAACATTACATGGTCTCTGCCAATATCATTGTGTAACAGTGTAGGTTCCGTCCCTCTCTTCGCCCCAACCTGGGCTCGAACCAGGGACCCTTGCACACATCAACAACTGACACCCACGAAGCATCGTTACCCATTGCGCCACAAAAGCCACGGCCCTTGCAACGCAAGGGGAACAACTACTTAACCTTTCTGGGAACCTGGGACACTTGTGTCCCACCCTAGTCAACAGCCAGTGGAATCGCGTTGCGCGAAATACAAATACCTCATAAATGCTATAACTTCAATTTCTCAAACATATGACTATTTTACACCATTTTATAGAGACACCTCTCCTGAATCGAACCACGTTGTCCGATTTCAAAAAGGCTTTACAGCAAAAGCAAAACATTAGATTATGTTAGGAGAGTACCCTGCCAAAAAAAATCACACTGCCATTTTCAAAGCAACTAGCATGCATCACAAATACCCAAAACACAGCTAAATGCAACACTACCCTTTGACAATCTTCATCAGATGACACTCCTAGGACATCATGTTACACAATACATGCATTTTTTGTTCGATAAAGTTCATATTTATATATAAAAACAACATTTTACATCGGCGATTGACGTTCAGAAAATATTTTCCCTCAAATGCTTCCAGCGCTACAATTTACAAAATTACTATTCGAAAACATTGTTAAAATGTAATATTGTCATTCAAAGAATTATAGATTAACATCTCGTGAATGCAACTGCATTGCCAGATTTCAAAATAACTTTACTGGGAAATCACACTTTTCAATAAACGAGGTGGTATGCTCAGAAAAATAGGCTAGGCGATACATGTTAGCGCCATCTTGGAACCATCTAAAATCAAATATACTATTGTAAATATTTTTTACCTTTGATTATCTTCATCAGAAGGCACTTCCAGGTATCCCAGGTCCACAACAAATGTAGTTTTGTTCGAAAAAGTTAATAATTTATGTCCCAATAGTTCCTTCTTGTTAGCGCGTTCCGAAGGCTACTCATAATGTACGAGGCGCGCTGGACTTGTCGTCACGAATGTGCAAAAAATATATATTTACGTTCGTTCAAACATGTCAAACGTTGTATAACATAAATCTTTAGGGCCTTTTTCAACCAGAGCTTTAATAATATTCAAGGCGGACGATTGCATTGTCTTACTAAACGTTTCGGAACAAAAGGGTTCCAATGGGCGCCTGCGTCATAGTAGTAATGGCCCTCCCCCTGTGACCAACTTTCAAAGCCTCTCTTTCGGTCAGTTTCTACCGGAGAAGACTCAAACCACTTTGTAAAGACTGTTGACATCTAGTGGAAGCCTTGGGAAGTGCTAAATGAATCCTAACTCACGGTGTGTTTCAAAGGCAAAGTGTAGAAGGTGATTCCACAAATCAGATTTCCACTTCCTGCATGGAATCTTCTCAGGTTTTGGTCTGCCATATGAGTTCTGTTATACTTACAGACACCATTCAAACAGTTTTAGAAACTTTAGAGTGTTTTCTATCCAAATCTACTAATTATATGCATATTCTAGTTACTGGGCAGGAGTAGTAACCAGATTAAATCGGGTACGTTTTTTATCCGGCCGTGCAAATACTGCCCCCTATCCTTAAGGTCGCAGAGCGAGTGACGTCACCGATTGAACCACTATTAGTGCGCACCACCGCTAACTAACTAGCCATTTCACATCGGTTACAATTGCATAGTGCAGAAAATACACAAGAGTTCGGGGTCTTGCTTTAACAAAGTTAGCCATTTTCACTGTCGTGTCCAAAACGTCTTTCAAGCTGTCAGGCATTCCCTTGGAAGAAAGAGCCTCTTGTGGATTCTGCAGTGTACCCAAGTGGCGTCAAGAGCAACTGCTTGCACACGCGTTACCACTCCACTATGTCTCCCTGTCATGGTTTTTGCGCCGTCAGTACAGATACCAACACATCTTGACCACCTAAGTCCATTTGATGTCACAAAGCTGTCTAGTACTTTAAAAATATCCTCTCCCGTTGTCCTGGTTTCCAGTGGTTTGCAGAAGAGGATGTCTTTCTTAATTGACCCCCCATAAATGTAACGGACATATACCAGGAACTGTTGACTTTGTTTATCATCCAGCTTTAACGCATAGAATTCACTGGCTTGTATGTGAAGCAGTAATTGTTTCATAACATCTCCTGCCTTTTCACTGATGGTCGTGAAACAGTGTTGTTTGATGAAGGCATTGTCTGTATCGTTTTTTTGGGCCTTTTCCCCCCAGCATTGTCCCAGCCATATCCGCAGCAGCAGGAAGAATTAAGTCCTCCACAATAGTATGGGGCTTGCCTGTCCTAGCCACTCGGTAGCTCACCATACAATACGCTTCTAGCACCTTCTTATTAATGGTATCTGATGCTTTTATACATGTCTTACTACTCGAAAGTCGTCTTAATTCTCGCTCAAAAAACTCCCGTGGCTTATTTTTCAAATGGGCATGTTTTGTTTCTAAATGTCTGCGCAAGAGTGAAGGTTTCATCGAGTTGTGAGATAGTACTTTGCACATATAACACACTGTGGCTGAGGAAAGGCACTACTCCCAATATAAGTGAACCCCAAATCAATGTAGTTCTCATCATATTGGCGCCTCTTCGATAGTCCAACGTCCCTGTCTGTTCGGTGCTTTCCCGGGTAAGGGGACAGTAGCTCTTCGGCTGCATCAGATTCACAACTGTCAGTGTCCATGCCAGCTGGGCTAACAACAAATGTAGAATTACCAATGCCAGCATGTGCTCGTGGAAGCAGAACAACTTGTGTTGTCGACAGGTGTAGTACTGCTGGTAGTAGCAGGGTTATCAGTAGAGCTGGTATGTGTCTCTATGGACACAGGCTTTACTAAATGGACTGTTTGAAAATGTGAAGATTTTTTGGTACAAAATAATAAATGCTAAATGTGAATCACATTTTTATTTGGCGTACCCCCGACGGCATCGCCCGTAGCCCCAGTTTGGGAATACCTGGTGTAGAGAATGTAAAAAATACCCAGAATTTTGGCCCATTCCGTCTGACAGAGCTGGTGTAACTGAGTCAGGTTTGCAGGCCTCCTCTGCCCACACATTTTCTATAGGATTGAGGTCAGGGCTTTGTGATGGCCACTCCAATACCTTGACTTTGTTGTCCTTAAGCCATTTTGCCACAATGTTGGAAGTATGCTTGGGGTCATTGTCCATTTGGAAGACCCATTTGCAACCAAGCTTTAACTTCCTGACTGATGTCTTGAGATGTTGCTTCAATATATCCACATACTTTTTCTTCCTCATGATGCCGTCTATTTTGTGAAGTGCACCAGTCCCTCCTGCAGCAAAGCACCCCCACAACATGATGCTGCCACCCCCTTGCTTCAAGGTTGGGATGGTGTTCTTCGGCTTGCAAGCCTCCCCCTTTTTCCTCCAAACATAACGATGGTCATTATGGCCAAACAGTTCTATTTTTGTTTCATCAGACCAGAGGACATTTCTCCAAATAGTACGATCTTTGTCCCCATGTGTAGTTGCAAACCGTAGCCTGGCTTTTTCATGCCGGTTTTGGAGCAGTGGCCTCTTCCTTGCTGAGCGGCCTTTCAGGTTATGTCGATATAGGACTCGTTTTACTGTGGATGTAGCTACTTTTGTACCTGTTTCCTCAAGCATCTTTACAAGGTTCTTTGCCATTGTTCTGGGATTGATTTGCATTTTTCGCACCAAAGTACATTCATCTCTAGGAGACAGAACGTGTCTCCTTCCTGAGCGGTATGACGGCTGCGTGGTCCCGTGGTGTTTATACTTGCGTACTATTGTTTGTACAGATGAACGTGGTACCTTTAGGTGTGTGGAAATTGCTCCCAAGGATGAACCAGACTTGTGGAGGTCTACAATTGGCTGATTTATTTTGATGTTCCCATGATGTCAAGCAAAGAGGCACTGAGTTTGAAGGTAGGCCTTGAAATACATCCACAGGTACACCTCCAATTGACTCTGGATAATTGACATCATTTATCAGAAGCTTCTAAAGCCATGACATCATTTTCTGGAATTTTCCAAGCTGTTTAAAGGCACAGTCAACTTAGTGTATGTAAACTTCTGACCCACTGGAATTGTGATACTGTGAATTATAAGTGAAATAATCTGTCTGTAAACAATTTTTGGAAAAATTACTTGTCATGCACAAAGTAGATGTCCTAACCGACTTGCCAAAACTATAGTTTGTTAACAAGAAATTTGTGGAGTGGTTGAAAAACGAGGTTTAATGACTCCAACCTCAGTGTATGTAAACATCCGACTTGTACATACTTGAGCCTCTAGCTCTATCAAAGCAAGAAACAGCATTTCACTGTTGTCCTCAGTGTCTGTCTGTCTCGGTCTGTCTCTCTGTCTGTCTCGGTCTATCTGTTTAAGAGTTTGCTGTAGAGAATGGTGTGGAGAAGGAGAGGATTGTTAAGGACCTGAAGCAGATGTCCCAGAAGGAGAGAATATAGCTGCTGAAGAAGGTATCACCAGAGCTATCGGAGCTCATTCAGGACTTGAAGGCCAAGGTATGATAACCACAACATCACTACTACTGTATGTCCGGCAGAAAAAAAAACGGACAGTGTAAACCACAATGTTGTTGAACCTGTAACAAGAGTTACAGTATGTTGGTGTTACAGTTAGTAATGGTGTTGAGTGGTAATGTCGTACTGTTTACCGATGGTGTTTTGTTCACTTGGCAGAGCTGAACGACGAGCTACAGGCCCTTTTGGAAATGGTCAAAGATGGACGCATCCCACCGGGAAAGGGTGCCAACTGCCTCAAGACCAAACAGCAGCTTTATCAAAATTAACTGTATATTTTATTTGTAACATAAATTGCATAAACAATGCCATTGAGAATGGACTCACTTATTGTAGTTTCTCTCCCGAGTTACTGCACAAACATCAGTTTCTACCTCATCCTGAAAGCAAAGCATATTCCCGCACACAACAACCCAGTGATTGAAAGACTGCTGATTTAGGTAGATGCCTGTCTTGCCCCACAGCTGCACCAGCTGCTCTCTGCAGACCAGAATGAGATGGCTGCTATGAAGCCAGGGAGTAGCAAGCAGATCACCAACAACAAGGTGAGAAATTAATATCATGTTGATCCATTGGGTGATGTCGGCATACTTAAAGGGAAACTTCATGATTTTGACAATGAAGCCCTTTATCTACTTCCCCAGAGTCAGATGAACTCGTGTTTACCATTTTTGTGTGAGTGCAGTTTGAGTGAAGTTGCTAACTAGTGTTATCACAATGACTGGAAGTCTGAGTATCCGTTATTGTGCTAGTAGATACCCATAGACTTCATTGCGCTTATGCTAGTTAGCAGTGGCTCACGGAACCACCACTAACTTCCTTCATACTGTACACTGAGACATAAATATGCTATCCATGATTTAATTTGACTCTGGGGAAGTAGATAAATGTTCTCATTGCCAAAATCCCAAAGTATCCCATTAAAGGTACACTTAAAGGTACACTCAGCAATATGATGTGGCTCAGTTGGTGGAGCATGGTGTTTGCAACGCCAGCATGGTGTGTGCAACGCCAGGGTTGTGGGTTCGATTCCCAAGGGGGGCCTGTACAAAAAAAAAAAATGCATGAAATGAAATGTATGCATTCACTACTGTAAGTTGCTCTGGATAAGAGTGTCTGCTAAATGACTAAAATGTACATGCACAAAGTAAGCATTGAAGCGTGCGACTAAACTTCTCAGCTGTTTTGGTCCTATTGCTACCACGCAGACCCATGCACATGTGCAGATACTGTGTGAGAGGGATATCTCACTCATCACAATATCTGAAGTGCTGCTCGTGGCAATGTAATTTTGCTGAGTCTACATCTAAGCTGGATTGGTCTCTATGTTGTCAGGTGTCTGAAGAGTCTGGGGCTGAACCATCATACTCTGACTTGGATGAAGAGGCTGCCCTGCACTTCTACAGAGGAATGGAGAGGCTGAAACTGAATAGGACCTACAGGCTGAGGAGAAGGGTGAATGTTACCAGGTACATTTACTCAAATTCAGTGTAGGAATGAGATGGGCAGGGCTTGATGGGAGATCTATTTCTTCGTTGCAGATGAAGAGGTGTTGGATCTGGATACCAAGAGACTCATTGCCTACCAATGTCTCACCCTCTGAGTATTATCCTTTAAACATGTAGAAATTAGTTAAACACACACACACAAGTATACAGCAGTAATTATTTATTGTACAGCTTAGCCTTCATGTACAATATTTACTTGTTTCCATACTCATTGTACAAAACACAAAATTAAGAACATTTTCACCCAGTACTTCAAATCATGACCTTCGTATCAGGCTGTTCTTGTATTTTATATGTTAGTATTCCCTTCCCGGTTTAAACCTTTCGTCTAATTTGTACACGCTGCTCGATTCTTTCAGCTAATGGCCAAGAACAAAGGTTTTACACCGAAGAGGACACGTTTGTAGACTACATTTGAAACTTGAAATTGCGGTGTATTAAATGTATACATATCCAATGTATGATAAGTGCTTTGCAGGCGACGTTACTTGCACCTCCTGCAGGCACATCTTTCAGGACCTGAGGGGTATACTACAAAGCAGAACCAATGAGTTAGCCAGCTTACTTTGATTAACAACCAGAAATACCTGTTGATTTTTGTGATTCATTTAGAAAAATATACTTAGGTTGTTGAGTTAATTAGACCATAGCCCATTTCAAGCTTATTTATTAGTTCAGAATATTGAGGCAAGTTATCTGGCTAACTCCTTGATCCTGCTTTGAGGTGTGTATGCTGATATGATATACAGTAGTTGATAGCAAAATTGACAACTTGTGTAATTTAACAAGTGTCAATTATGGATCAAATTGAATTCCAACAAGTGTATTTTTTAAACAAATCTACATTATAATCTTGAATATATTCCAGGTTCGTGAAGTCTGTTGTGAGGAGACAAGATACAGTGGAGAGCTGTCTGGTATTCATGCTGGACTTAGTGTCAAACTCAAATAACCAACCAAACCGTTTCCACACAATTGCAAGTAAATGACACTATCACTGATAGCTGTATGCGGTGTCATGCCTTCAAGGAAGACTGTTGCCAGTTCCCTCTGTGGAGTAGATTTGTCCAGCACATAAAATACCAACATACAGTCAAGGTTTAATGTCCCGAGTCTGTTACTTTACTGATGTACTGTCTGTGATTATTACTCTGACAATCTGCTCCGTTGTAATCAAACTGCTATGAGGTTAAGTCAATTCATTGGTTGGCATTATCATTCCACAACCAATATGTTGGAATCTGCCTTCTGACATAAGATGTTATGTTACTTAAAGTTAAGGTGCTCAAGGATTGTTTTGCTGTGATTATGTAAATATTTGATTTTAAAGGCAGAGTGTGTACTGAAACCTACTTATGCATGCACATGAATGTCTGATCTAGGACGGTGAAAGCCCTGCAAGATAAAATAAAGATCCCAACTAGACAAGCATGAATTAAGATTTCAGAAGAAAGTAGAGATAGTGCCCTGCCCCAGGGACTTGTACGACATGTTAGTGTGTTTCATCGGACCACCAAAGCCAGCCCTCCCAGTAAGCAGCACAGTTTACTGGAGTGTATTCATTAGTCAGATTCTGTGAGAAATGATTTGCAACGGAAGCTGTTTTACCTTTTACTCTAGGAAGCAAACAGATCAAATGGGGAGGGACCTCCATGAATTTGTCCAGTTGTAACTTGTTTTTGTTGCATAACGTTTTCCGTTTTCAGTGAAGTTTCCATTGCAACTAATGAAAACACCTCTGCTGGATAGTCTTGTTGGGTTATGAATTGGCTGTGAGCTCTGGTCAGGTTACTGACAATACTGTCCTCAATCTCCACATCTCTGCTTGCTTCCTCATCCGTAAGTACCAGCTCGGCCTGAGTGTAAGGGGTCTCCACCACTACGTAACCTTGTCTGGTGTCCAGTACGTTGGCCACCACAGCTTGTTCAGTGCCTGCCGAGCTCTGTCCAGCAGGATGGACGGGTCCGTCTCCAGCTTGTTCAGTGCCTGCCGAGCTCTGTCCAGCAGGATGGACGGGTCCGTCTCCAGCTTGTTCAGTGCCTGCCGAGCTCTGTCCAGCAGGATGGACGGGTCCGTCTCCAGCTTGAAGGAAATCCCGAATGTCTATGGAGCCCAGTCCTTCACCAGCGGCGACATCATCTTGGGGACCATCTTCATACTGATCTATAGGACAGAAAAGATGCTCGGCTTACAGTGGATCAATGATAATGAGCATGTGCTTTTGTATTCGATGGCTTTCTTTACTCACCTGAAGTGGTCCATTGGAGGACTGGATTTTGTGCTCTAGCATTTCTGAACCCTGAACCCATTTCTTGAACCCTAAGAGGGGAGTGAACACAGAGTGCATGTTTAATATACCAGCACATGTATGTACTGTACACCCTGATAAGCCCTGCTACTACTTCTAGCTGAGTGTCAGTAACTACCTATGGGGCTGAGTGCCTGTGCTGCAGCTTTGAGGTGAAGGTACTCAGACAGGGTGCTGAACTCCACAGGCAGAAGAAGCCCTGCCTCTTTTACCACCTGGTAACACATCAGGACTTTGCAAATGTTGGGAAGTGCCTGCTGGTTGACCATGACTTGGCCACAGCCAGAACCCTCCTCTCTATTGTCCAGCAGCAGGCTGTCCAGCAGATTAATCCCAGAGTAAAGGCGTGTGAAGGGATATAAGGAGCGGTGTCTGTGCAGAAAGATCACAGCGTTTCCTGACTCTAGTAAGTACTCTGCCGAAGAGGCTCCGTGCTGGCCACTGCTGAAGTTATCTAGGAAGTGGAGAGTGAAAGACTCCAGGGGACTTTGGTGCCTCCTGAGGTGATCAGCACGATCCTGCAGCCCTGTGCTGCTCAGCAAAAGCTGCCATCTGCCCTTTGACCTCCTCTACATGGTCAAGCCAGGGAGACATATCTACAAAACAAAAATGACATTGAAAAAGTATGTAAAACCTACGCATTGTGTGTAATTTGTGTGACAAATGTCGGAGTAAGGTGTGGGAGGAGAGGAGCCATTGTTTTCAGAGTTACTTTTAAACGTTTTGGTAAGAATAGGATAATTGTGACAAACTTTTGAGGGGACGAATAGTAGTCACTAGTTGATTATTTGACTGGTTGGCATATGGGATAATTATGTTAGACTCACTTTTGTCTTCTAGCTACAACTTCAAACGACAATTTACAGCTGCTAACGTTAGCCATGAAAATTGTGCACTGGAATGCGGTTCACATTCGTTGCTACTAGGATGTTCATTGGCATGGGGAACGCACCTAAGATCATTCGGCTCGTGTTGCAGTTGTCAGTGAATTAGCTTAATATTTCAATGAATCTTATTAACAGAAACATTACTTACTTTTAAAGACATCGAGAGAAAGAAGTCACTGATGATTGCGAAGTAGTGGTCGACTTCCTGATGTTGTCTGGCGTGACGTCGTCTTCTATGATCTATTCCATTGCAATGTAAACAACTCAGAACTATGTCGCCACCTAACGTCATGGAAGTTGAATTGTCAGAAGACTTTTCCTTACAACAATCAAATAAATGTTGTTGCTAGCCTATACATTGTGTGTCAGTTATCACACTTAAAGAATTTTGGCAGATATAATAATAACCTATGCAGGAATTGAGTGGTCTTTATCTAGATACTGTACCTACAGGGCAAGCAAACTCCCCCTGTGCCATTAAGGTCCAGACCTTTTGGCAGAGAACACAGTAAGCCTCAGTAGAAGGCTACACCAGGACGGCAAACATCAGACAAAAGCCTGAGAGACTGCAGAATCACCCCACCGCTGCCAACAATGAAGTGATTGAGGGGGAACAGCTGGAGCTAGGCTGCAACCAGCGACAGGACAAGTGCACTTCCTACAAGTCCACATCTCTTGGCAGAGGCTGTACTCCTCTTTCATATAGCACACACAAACCCAGGTGAGAACAGGGGCACAGTTCAATCAAAGGCCTGTGAGAATGTAGTGATTGGCATGGGCATTCAAAAGGTTCAACAGCTGCACCATTGAGAGCTTGTTGACGAGCTACATCACTGTTTGGTATGGCAACTTCTTGGCATCCGACCGTAAGGCGCTACAGAGGGTAGTGCGTACAGCCCAGTACATCACTGGGGCTGAGCTCCCTGCCATCCAAGACCTCTATACCAGGAGGTGTCAGAGGAAGGCCCTAAAAATTGTCAAAGACTCCAACTACACAAGTCCAAGAACTTTCTCTCTGCTACCGCACAGCAAGCGGTACTGGAGCGCCATGTCTAGGACCAAAAGGCACCTGAACCGCTTTTACCCCCAAGCCATAAGAGAGAACAGTTAATCAAATGGCTACCTTGACTATTTGCATTGACCCCTTTTTATTTGGACTGACTCTCTTGCACCGGCTTTATGCACACTCACTGGACTCTACTCACACGTACTACACTGACACTCCAACACACACACACACACACACACACACACACACACACACACACACACACACACACACACACACACACACACACACACACACACACACACACACACACACACACTCTTCACAAATGCTGCTGATACTCTGCTTATGATCTATCCTGATTTTCTAGTCACTTTTGACCCTACCTACATGTACACTACTGTTCAAAAGTTTGGGGTCACTTTGAAATGTCCTTGTTTTTGAAAGATTTGTATTTTTTTCTCCATTAAAATAACATCAAATTGATCATAAATACAGTGTAGACATTGTTAATGTTGTAAATGACTATTGTAGCTGGAAATGGCAGCTTTTTTATGTATCTACATAGGCATACAGAGGCCCATTATCAGCAACCATCACTTCTGTGTTCCAATGGAGTGTTAGCTAATCCAAGTTTATCATTTTAAAAGGCTAATTAAATGTTTTTCATTAAATAGTACCCGCAAAACAGTCGTCTCAACGTCAACAGTGAAGAGGCGACTCCGGGATGCTGGCCTTCTAGGCAGTTGCAAAGAAAAAGCCATATCTCAGACTGGCCAATAAAAATGAAAGATTAAGATGGGCAAAAGAACACAGACACTGGACAGAGGAACTCTGCCTAGAAGGCCAGCATCCCGGATTCGCCTCTTCACTGTTGATGTTGAGACTGGTGTTTTGTGGGTACTATTTAATGAAGCTGCCAGTTGAGGACTTGTGCGGCGTCTGTTTCTCAAACTAGACACTCTAATCTACTTGTCCTCTTGCTCAGTTGTGCACCGGGGCCTCCCACTCCTCTTTCTATTCTGATTAGAGCCAGTTTGCGCTGTTCTGTGAAGGGAGTGGTACACAGCGTTGTACAAGATATTCAGTATCTTGGCAATTTCTCTCATGGAATAGCCTTCATTTCTCAGAACAAGAATAGACTGATGACTTTCAGAAGAAAGTTATTTGTTTGTGGCCATTTTGAGCCTGTACTCGAACCCATTGGAAGACAGGAGTGATGGTTGCTGATAATGGGCCTATGTAGATATTCCTTAGAAAATCTGCCGTTTCCAGCTACAATAGTCATATACGACATTAACAATGTCTACACTGTATTTCTGATCAATTTGATGTTATTTTAATGGACAAAAAATGTGCTTTTCTTTAAAAAACAAGGACATTTCTAAGTGACCCTAAACTTTTGAACGGTAGTGTAGGTCCAAGAGGCTTGTAAACAGCTTCTACCCCCAAGCCAAACTTTTGAATGATAGTGTACATAATACCTAAATTACCTCAAATACATCGTACCACTGCGCATTGACTAGGTCCTGGTACTCCTTGTGTATATAGTCTCATTATTCTTATTTTATTGTGTTACTATTTCCTTTTCAATTTTTTGCAAGTTTTTCTTACTTTACACTACATTGTTGGGAAAGGGCTCATAAGTAAGCATCGTAAAGTCTACACCTGTTGTATTCGGCGCATGTCACAAATAAAATGTTATTTGATTTAGTCTGATTACATACAAAGAGTCTACACATTAACCTGAAGTGATACAAATGGCAACCGCACAATAACACAGTGACCAGCTACTGTATTGACAGCGTGGTATCTATGTCTCCATATTTGGCTATGGCTAGATTCAACACACAATGTAATTGTAGATCATTTGCTTATTCCCATCACATATTTGTAATGGGAAATATGATTGGCAACCTGTTTGCAGCTCAAGTGAAGTATTTTCAATGAGAATCCACTGGAGGCTCTGTTTTCCAACCGAAAACTGTATGAGGAAGCTGAAATACTGTATATACTGTACTAATAGTGATCAGACATTTTTGATTCCAGCAAAGTATGAATTGACCAAAAATGTCAATACATGTCTCATAACATGAACATTACTAAGATAGTGCTCCATGTAGAAGACTAGAGGCAGGTAGCCTAGTGGTTAGAGCGTTGGACTTGTAACCAAAAGGTTGCAAGATTGAATCCCTGAGCTGACAAGGTAAAAATCTGTTGTTCTGCCCCTGAACAAGGCAGTTAACCCACTGTTCCTAGGCTGTCATTGAAAACAATAATTTGTTCTTAACTGACTTGCCTAGTTAAATAAAGGTAAAATAAAATAAAAAAATAGATGCTGCTAACAACAGTATAATCTGAAGTCAAGGAAATAGCAAAATTAATAATTTATTGCAATTAAATATTACCTCTTGTTGTACTGTCATAACTCCTGTAGTAAGGTTATTAATAGCTTAGAACACTATTTTTTTATTATAATGATGAGTGTTGTTATAATAATTATGTGTTGTTTTATTGCTATTATTGTTGTTGTTTTATTAAAGTAGCAGAGGCAGAGAGAGAGAGAGAGAGAGAGAGAGAGAGAGAGAGAGAAAGAGAGAAAGAGAGAGACGACAGGGAGGGGACTAGTTTGTGTGGCTGTGTACATCGTAGAGTGCAGTAATATAGCCAGTGCAGTTTGTAATCGGCATCGTTCTCGAATTGTGTTGGAAGTAGTTCCGGGTATTTTTGTGTAGCTAACGACAGAGTCCCGGATGTTGGTTGTCGAGAGGAAGGCGAAAGGGAAAAGGCGGAGAAGCCGAAGAAGGACGCCACGGGCACATCAGTGAGGGCACAACGGGTCTAATCTAGGACAAACGCCAAGAGAACAGGCACCTGAGGGACTTTCTTGTTGAAGATCAGGTGGAAGAGGAGTGGGCAGTTACTTCAACACTTCCCTGGACAAAGGCAACGACCATATATACCCAGGGTAAGTGAGCTGTAAGAACATGGGAATGGAAGTTGAACTGAGGCCCATGAAATGGACGACTTTCATGGGGAAGTGAGCTGCACTGAAGTTCTGGGGATTGAGTTCAGAAATCAGGGCCTCTTGTCAGTTTTCTTTTTGCTGGGACGGAGCCTATGGGGACATCATTAGTAACGATCCAGGTAGCTCGTTGCCAATGAACTAACATGATAGCATGGTTCATCATTTTAGCTACGTTAGCTAGCTATAACTCTCGAACTTGACAGCTAGCTATCTAGCTAACGTTAGCTTGCTAGCACCATTGATAACTGAGCAACTTTGACAGCTAGCATTCGTCTTCCACATCTTTAACTAGCCAGTTAGCTAGCTACCGAGCCATGTTGTGAAGAAAACCGAACCTCTTTTGACATGGTGTGTTGCTAGCTATAATATTAGCCAGCTGTTTAGCCTTGCTTCTGTAACGTTAAGTGGCAAACGTAAGATAATTTGGGAATTTTCCGGTTAGTCCAAACTGTCACACGCTCTGTCGTTAGATTGACTGGTTGGTCAACTTGGTCCCTCACACCTCATTAGCTGTTAGAATGCGGTTGTGGGATTTCCCCATATAACGATGGTAGCTAGTCTAAAACAATCCAATTTGATGTCTAATAAAATAACGAATGCATTGGCAAAATGTCACTGGCTAGTTTGGCTACTAAGAATCACGAAAGCACTTGAGGGCAAGGCTGTGTTGATTCAGGTTCTAGTATTTTATTTGCACAATTTTGGGAACTTAATCCCACAAAAAGAGATCAGGTCTGGTTTGTCTTAATCACCCGTTCTTTAAATAGCAGCTACAGTGCTGTCTGCATGCACATGCAGCCCTGAAACTGCTGTTGAAGTGGTTCTGTTTTCAATAATGACTTGAGTCATTTATTTTATTTCACCTTTTATTTAACCAGGTAGGCCAGTTGAGAACAAGTTCTCATTTACAACTGCGACCTGGACAAGATAAAGCAAAGCAGTGTGACTAAAACAACAACACAGAGTTCCACATAAACAAACGTACAGTCAATAACACAATAGAAAAATCTATGTACAGTGTGTGCAAATGTAGGGAGGTAAGGCAATAAATAGGCCATAGTGGTGATATAATAAAAATTTAGCATTAACACTGGAGTGATAGATGTGCAGATGATGATGATGTGCAACTAGAGATACAGGGGTGCAAGAGGATAAATAACAGTATGGGGATGAGGTAGTTGGGAGTGCTATTTACAGATTGGCTGTGTACAGGTACAGTGATCGGTAAGATGCTCTGACAGCTGATGCTTAAAGTTAGTGAGGGAGATAAAATCACTGAAGCTGGAGTCTTATTTTTCTTTCTTTTTTTTTTTTTTTGCACTTCGTTCCAGTCATTGCCAGCAGAGAACTGGAAGGAAAGGCGGCCAAAGAGGTGTTGGCTTTGGGGATGGCCAGTGAAATATTCCTGCTGGAGCGTGTGCTATGGGTGGGTGTTGCTATTGTGACCAGTGAGCTGAGATAGGGCGGGGCTTTACCTAGCAAAGACTTATAGATGACCTGGAGCCAGAGGGTTTGGTGATGAATATGTAGTGAGGACCAGCCAAGGAGAGCATACAGGTCGTAGTGGTGGGTAGTATATGGGGCTTTGGTGACAAAACGGATGGCACTGTGATAGACTACATCCAGTTTGCTGAGTAGAGTGTTGGAGGCTATTTTGTAAATGTATTTATTTAATTTTTATTTCACCTTTATTTAACCAGGTAGGCAAGTTGAGAACAAGTTCTCATTTACAATTGCGACCTGGCCAAGATAAAGCAAAGCAGTTCTACACATACAACAACACACTTACAGTCAATAATACAGTAGAAAAATAAGTCTATATACAATGTGAGCAAATTAGGTGAGATAAGGGAGGTAAAGGCAAAAAGGCCATGGTGGCAAAGTAAATACAATATAGCAAGTAAAACACTGGAATGGTAGATTTGTAGTGGAAGAAAGTGCAAAGTAGCAATATAAATAATAGGGTGCAAAGGAGCAAAATAAATAAATACAGTAGGGGAAGAGGTAGTAGTTTGGGCTAAATTATAGATGGGCTATGTACAGGTGCAGTGATCTGTGAGCTACTCTGACAGCTGTTGCTTAAAGCTAGTGAGGGAGATATGAGTCTCCAGTTTCAGAGATTTTTGTAGTTCGTTCCAGTCATTGGCAGCAGAGAACTGGAAGGAGAGGCGGCCAAAGGAGGAATTGGCTTTGGGGGTAACAAGTGAGATATACCTGCTGGAGCGCGTGCTACAGGTGGGTGCTGCTATGGTGACCAGTGAGCTGAGATAAGGGGGGACTTTACCTAGCAGGGTCTTGTAGATGACCTGGAGCCAGTGGGTTTGGCGACGAGTATGAAGCGAGGGCCAGCCAACGAGAGCGTACAGGTCGCAGTGGTTGGTAGTATATGGGGCTTTGGTGACAAAACGGATGGCACTGTGATAGACTGCATCCAGTTTATTGAGTTCTGTATTGGAGGCTATTTTGTAAATGACATCGCCGAAGTCGAGGATCGGTATAATGGTCAGTTTTACGAGGGTATGTTTGGCAGCATGAGTAAAGGATGCTTTGTTGCGAAATAGGAAGCCAATTCTAGACTTAACTTTGGATTGGAGATGTTTGATGTGAGTCTGGAAGGAGAGTTTACAGTCTAACCAGACACCTAAGATTATGTGGACAACTACAAATACCAAGTCAGATCCGTCCAGAGTAGTGATGCTTGTCGGGCGGCGGTTGCGGGCAACAATCGGTTGAAGAGCATGCATTTTAAAGCAGTTGGAGGCCATGGAAGGATTGTTGTATGGCATTGAAGCTCGTTTGGAGGTTTGTTAACATTGTCCAAAGATGGGCCAGATGTATACAGAATGGTGTCGTCTGTGTAGAAGGGGATCAGAGAATCACCAGCAACATTATGTATGTATGTATGTATGTATGTATGTATGTATGTATGTATGTATGTATGTATGTATGTGTGAGAGAGAGAAAAGTCAGCCCGAGAATTGAACCCTGTGGCAGTCCCTAGAGGTCCGGACCACAGCCCCTACGATTTGACACACTGAACTCTATCTGAGAAGTAGTTGGTGAACCAGGCGAGGCAGTCATTTGAGAAACCAAGGCTGTTGAGTCTGCCAATAAGAATATGGTGATTGACAGAGTCGAAAGCCTTGGCCAGGTCGATGAAGACGGCTGCGCAGTACTGTCTTTTATCGATGGCGGTTATGATATCGTTTAGGACCTTGAGCGTGACTGAGGTACACCCATGACCAGCTCGGAAACCGGGTTGCATAGTGGAGGGGGGGCTTGAGCAAGTTGCTGCAGGGGGTGCTGAACTGTTGGTAGGGGTAGCCAGGTGGAAAAGCATGGCCAGTCGTAGAAAAATGCTTATTGAAATTCTCGATTGTCGTACATTTATCGGTGGTGACAGTGTTTCCTAACCTCAGTGTAGTGGTCAGCTGGGAGGAGGTGCTCTTATTCTCCATGGGCTTTACAGTGTCCCAAGTTCTGTTTGAAAAAGCTAGCCTTGGCTTTCCTAACTGACAGAGTATATTGGTTCTTGACTTCCCTGAAAAGTTGCATATCGCGGGGGCTATTCGATTCTAATGCCGAACGGCACAGGATGTTTTTGTGCTGGTCAAGGGCAGTCAAGTCTGGGGTGAACAAAGGGCTATATCTGTTCTTAGTTCTACATTTTTTGAATGGGGCATGCTTATTTAAGATGGTGAGGAAAACCCTTTTAAAGAGCAACCAGGCATCCTCTACTGACAGAATGAGGTCAATATCCTTCCAGGATACCCGGGCCAGGCCGATTAGAAAGGCCTGCTCGCTGAAGTGTTTTAGGGAGCGTTTGACAGTGATGAGGGGTGGTCGTTTGACCGCGGTCCCATTACGGACACAGGCAGTGATCGCTGAGATCCTGGTTGAAGATAGCAGAGGTGTATTTAGAGGGCAGGTTGGTCAGGATGATATCTAAGAGGGTGCCCATGGTTACGGATTGTACCTTGTAGGTTCCTTAATAATTTGAGTGAGATTGAGGGCATCTATCTTAGATTGTAGGACGGCCGGGGTGTTAAGCATATCCCAGTTTAGGTCACCTAACAGTACGAACTCTGAAGATAGATCGGGGGCAATCAATTCAAATATGGTGTCCAGGGCACAGCTGGGGGCTGAGGGGGGTCTATAACAAGTGGCAACGGTGAGAGACTTATTTCTGGAAAGGCGAATTTTTAAAAGTAGAAGCTTGAATTGTTTGGGCACAGACCTGGATAGTATGACAGAACTCTGCAGGCTATCTCTGCAGTAGATTGCAACTCCGCCCCTTTTGACAGTTCTTTCTTGTCAGAAGATGTTATAGTTAGGGATGAACGTTTCAGGATTAAGTAAGCCTTTGGTTCCATTAGACTTTGTTTTTATAAATACATATTTTAGTCAGTGTCCAATTCCCCGTAGTACAGTTGTTTTGCTGAACAGTAATGGGGAGGGCTTTTCAAATGTGGATGATGAGACAACCATCATTCAATGTGGCCTCAAAGTTCTCTCTTTCTCTCTCAATTCAGTAGACTTTATTCACTTGGCAAGTTAAATGACTTGCATTGAAAAAATGGTGGGACCAACAGCTAAGGTATTAATAGTAGTAGTGGAAATGGGATTACCATTAATCTGTCTGTGCTCTCTCTCAATTAAATTGAAGTGGGCTTTATTTGTATGGGAAACATATGTTTACATTGCCAAAACAAGTGAAGTGAACAAAAGTGAGAAACAAAAAACATAACAATGTAAAGTAAACATTGCAATCATAAAGGGGTGTTTCTCAATATGCACACTGCCGTGCACCTCAAACTCATGCTCCGAGTGCATTCTTCCACCACGTTCTCTTGAGGACGAGAGTGTGGAGAACGCGTAAAACAATACATTTGAGATGCACTCGTACTCCCCCCTACTGTATTACCTCACGCTTCACCTCCCCATTCACTGAACCTTCTTCTAGCCAGGACAATGGCAAAAACAGACGAAACACGATGTGGATAGCTAACTAACAATTCGTTCTGGCTATCTGGCTAGCTAACAGTACTAGTAGCTATCCAGTTAGCCCTATTGACTTATTATGGGCTTGCTATCCACATTATGTAGGCAGGTAAACATTACAAAATTAACACAGCATGTATTTATTAATGTATCAAGATAAAATATTGTAGTCAGGCAACAAAATATGAGATGTGAATAGGTAACATTTCATTCTGAAGTCGGAGTGTATTTTCTCTCGCTTCAGCTCAAATGTCCGCCAATGATTTAAAGAAATGTTGCATAATGTTTTTTTTTACATGGTTGCGTCATTTCTTTACATACTTTCCACTGAAGCTTGCATGAATCAAAATATGTATAAACGGAGTACGCATTCGAGAAATGCCCTCCATGCTCTGTTTCGCGTACTTTGATTTGGACTCGTACTCAGACCCTCCTGTAATCCAATTTGCATGCTTGGAGCACAGTAGTTAGCATTTCTGAGAAACACCCATTGCTTCAAAAGGATAAAGACATTTCAAATGTTATATTATCAGCTATGTGTTTTTATCAATGTGTAAATAGTTATTGTATGAAGATAAGGAAACAGATATATTGGTTGTATTTAGCATAGGGCTGACCCCATTTAGTCCACTGGTTGATTGTTTGGGCGATAGGCTGTTGGTTGACCAAGATTTTTATTCGTGCAGTTTCAAATATATAAAACCCCAAAAATATGGCACGAGACATGTCTGATTCATGCCTGCCTGAGTAGACTAATCCAACCAATTTGTAAGTCGCTCTGGATAAGAGCGTCTGCTAAATGACTTAAATGTAAATGTAATTGCAGAGACCGCGGGGTTGGCACACTAGTATCACCAGTAGTACATTTACCGTTAATTCCCGTCCATTTCTCATCTACAATGATGGTTTGGTTACTGTAATTTCTGTTTATGCATTACATTTATTGTTATTATTCGTCTTGTTGATGTCATTGTAGGAGTGGACACGTTGTTTGCAGAGAGAACAAACCTAGGCTACGCTGGTGAGAAGTTTTGGAATATTTTATTCCATTTACCAGTTGTCAATTGATTGTCTTTTGTTTGGAGCGCTCCTGTCTATCTTGAGTAAGGACACAAACCTGATTACGCATGTAAAAGTAGGGCAAGTGTAGGCCTATAAGTGTGCCCATTTGGGGTAGAGGTCGACCGATTATGATATTTCAACGTCAATACCGATTATTGGAGGACCAAAAAAAGCCGAGAACGATTAATCGGCCGATTTTCTTAAATTTTATTTTATGTATTTATTATTATTTTTTGTAATAATGACAATTACAACAATACTAAATTAACACTTATTTTAACTTAATATAACACATCAATAAAATCTATTTAGCCTCAAATAAATAATGAGTCATGTTCAATTTGGTTTAAATACTGCAAAAACAATGTGTTGGAGAAGAAAGTAAAAGTGCAATATGTGCCATGTAAAAAAGCTAAAGTTTAAGTTACTTGCTCAGAACATGAGAACATATGAAAGCTGGTGGTTCCTTTTAACATGAGTCTTCAATATTCCCAGGTAAGAAGTTTTAGGTTGTAGTTATTATAGGAATTATAGGACTATTTCTCTCTATACGATTTGTATTTCATATACCTTTGACTATTGGATGTTCTTATAGGCACTTTATTGCCAGTGTAACAGTATAGCTTCCGTCCCTCTCCTCGCTCCTACCTGGGCTCGAACCAGGAACACATCGACAACAGCCACCCTCGAAGCAGCGTTACCCATGTAGAGGAAGGAAAACAACTACTCCAAGTCTCAGAGCGAGTGACGTTTGAAACGCTATTAGCGCGTACCCCGCTAACTAGCTAGCCATTTCACATCGGTTACACCAGCCTAATCTTGGGAGTTGACAGACTTGAAGGGGTGGGTATAATTTGTGGAATGTTCCAACAGGAATCTGTTCCAAAAAGCATAAAGTAAAAGGTTGCCAACCAACAATGCATACACACCTAGCTAACTAGCTGCCGAATAGGCATCAACTCACCACGTAGCTTATTCTTAATGTTTGTCCATAGGCAACCAGAGTGAGGACAGACATTTTTCGGAATAAACGTGATGAGTGAAAAACGCAATGAAATAGACCACTCACTACCCGGTATCTTATTCTGCAGCTATACAACTTTGTATGCATTGTTTTTTGGCAGCCTTGTTATTTACGAAGTTTTGGAATAGATTCCTGTTGGAACATTCCACAAATTATACCCACCTGGCTTGAAGTCATAAAGAGCTTGAAACACAGCGAAGAGCTGCTGGCAAAATGCACGAAAGTGCTGTTTGAATGAATGCTTACGAGCCTGCTGGTGCCTACCATCGCTCAGTCAGACTGCTCTATCAAATCATAGACTTAATTATAACATAATAAACACACAGAAATACGAGCCTTTGGTCATTAATATGGTCGAATCCGGAAACTATCATCTCATCTTGTGGAGTGCAATGTAAGGCAGGTGGTTAGAGCGTTGGACTAGTAACCAAGGTTGCAAAAACGAATCCCCGAATCCCCCCTGAACAAGGCAGTTAACCCCCGTTTCTAGGCCGTCATTGAAAATAAGAATGTGTTCTTAATCTGACCTGCCTAGTTAAATAAATGTGTAAAAAAAAATATTTTTAATAAATAAATTTAAAAATCGGCAAATTGGTGGCCAAAAATACCGATTATCGATTGTTATGAAAACTTGAAATCGTCCCTAATTAATCGTTCGACCTTTAATTTGGGGATCTGATGCTATAACTCAACATCACTGTGGAGCTTCTCAAGTAATGTTTTTCTTGGTCTATTTTTAAATCCATGTAGAATGAAAATAGTTCCTCAACGTAGCTTATTTAAAAAATCTTTCCAGCTCTCTCCCCTTTTGATTACACCTCGGCATGAAAGGGAGAAAAAAGTAATGCTCTGATCCAGTGGAAACATCATAAAATGGGCCTACCTGATTTCTTAACCGTTGTGCAAAATAGCCTGTCTGTCCAGAGGTCATTGGCACTGGAAACTCCGAATATTTTATACAATGTAGCAAGTTTGCTAGCACAAGCTTCAAGTTAGTACAATAGTTGATACAATGTTTCAAGTTCCCAGCAGACCATGTGTAGCCAGGATATTTTCTACCTGCAGGGTGCAATGTTTTTATTTGTTGGCTTTACGTAGTTCTTTCATATTGGCAACTTTTTATTTATTTAACCTTTTTTTATCTTTAACCTTTGCAATGGCAATAAGTTTTTACATTTGTATTATTTTCATTTAGAATTTTGATTAACCACCTGATATTGATTCTGAGATTTAAATTAAACTGTTCCACAAAAATGTGCATATGAAAATCATAACTGGCACGCAGATCAGTAGAAATGGTCGAATAACTTGGCACTCCAAGTGGAAAAGGTTGCTGACCGTTGGTGTAGCCTATTACCGGCAACTTCAGGAGCATAACTCAGGATCTGCGAAGGCCAGCAGTCAGGAACAGGTTTTTTTTCCTTCTGGTTAGGCTATATTGATCTCTTGCTCCCTCTTTAGAAATGTCTTCATTTTTGATCACTGCGCTTAAAGCATCAGACAAGCTCAGAACAGATTACTCTTGGTCGACCAAGGTTTTTTGTCAGGACAGGCCTATTTGACAGTCTTGTTTGTGCTCCACTGGTTGCCCTGTTTTCTTGGTAACTGATCACAAATCTTGCTGCTTTGATTGCACATTGCTGTATTTTGTCTAACAGTGATAAACTTATATATGCTTTGTTCTCAAAGTCTGTGGGTCTATGCGATTTGGTGGAAATAGATTTCTAATATGGTCATACCTTTTGGCAGGAGGTTAAGTGCAGCTCAATTTCCGCCTAATTTTGTGGGAAGTGGGCTCTTTCAACCCCCCCCCCCCGGGAATTGCATGGTGGCTGTCAGAGAGCCTATCTTCTCCCTACTATAGAAACATGTTCTTTATTGTCCCGATTTCTCTTTCAGAACAATATTGTACTATCCTTTCCATAATCCTTACATGCTGTCCACAGTTTGAGTCTTGAGTACAGGAATGGGTCTGCTTTTTGGTTGTAACGTAATCTGTTTTCATAGTGATAAGTGGCTTAATCCGCTTTTATGATATTTATTAGACTGTGGCATCCACAACTTACCATTAGGTGCACACAACATGCAGATAGAATTTTTAAATGTGAATTTCTCACTTGATGTGCTTTGAAAGAAATGCATGAACGGTGAATGAGTCGTTTCTGGATGACTGGATAGTAGAGGGAGAGAGAGTGCAGCAGGATGCAGTATTGTTGCGGCTGTGGGCACTGAACCGTTCTCTGAGCATTGTGAAATTAGCCCATCAGTCAGTGCATCAAAGACTTCACCATTATGCTGTTGAGGATTTTCATATCCCTTATCTATTCAAATGTCTGGACCATGGAGCCTAGACATTTTGAACAGTATTATCTACAATGTTTGTATTTGCATGAAATTAGACAACTCTTAGATGCCATGTGTAATTCAATTTATCCACTTGTCATTTTAAGGATTTCACCTTTGAGTACAATATTGTAGGACTAATCTTTATTTTATATATATCAAGCATGGATAAATTGACTTAACGGCAGTTTAGGAAGTAGAGACACAGCAGCTGCTTGTTCGGTCTGTTTGTAACTATTTCCATCCAAGGATGTTTTAATATCACTTGCACAAGTACAGTGAAATGCCTTTCTTGCTAGCTCTAAACCCAACAACGCGGTAATCAATATCAGTGTCGTACAATAAATAACATAAGGTAGAACAAAAACACAATAAATAAAACAATGATAAATTATGATGTGCTGCATTTTGAGGAGGTGAGACACAACTTAATTCCCCTGGAAGCCATAAGCAAGCACCATGCTGTTAAATCCGCAATACATAAGCATTCCACAAATAACACCAGGACATTGAAAGGGGTTATTTCGCCCATCCACTTAGCACTTTACTGTTATTGAATGAAAGATTCCATTCCTCACAAACTAGATTGGCAGGTTTTCTTGTGATCAGGGATGGGAATATCTATGCAGTGTGCTGATGGTTTATGCTTGAGGCTGCCTTCTGTCTTTTCAGAGCCCTGTGTGGAAGACCTGCATTACGCCTCAATTTTGAGATTTTCTTTGTGCAGCGTTGATTGAGGTTTCAGCCTACATTTGTGAAGCGAAGCCATTATCCAGCTGTGCCTAACAGTGCTGCAACAAACCTCTGTTCTGACATTTTTCTGGAATGAAACAAAATAACTTTTTCTGCCGTTTGTGGAGCTTGTTCAGTGGCTTAGGGTATTCATCTTATCTGCCTGCAAATACTGTATTTGACAGGTTTTGCATTTCATAAAATTGGGATATCCCATTGTTGAATATTGTGGTCTTTCTTGAATGAGCATAATAAGATAATGACACCATTTTATAGAGAGGTGGGTAGTGTCTCCATATTGACAAAGCTGACCTAAGAGCCGGTCTCTCACCTTTCACATACCAGCAGCTCATTTGGAATTCATTTACATGTTTACATTTTAGTCATTTAGCAGACGCTCTTATCCAGAGCCACTTACAGTAGTGAATGCATACATTTCATACATTTTTTTTCTGTGCTGGCCCCCCGTGGGAATCGAACCCACAACCCTGGTGTTGCAAACACCATGCTCTACCAACTGAGCTACAGGGAAGGCTGTGGCCCTGTGCTTAGCCCCGTCTCACTGATAGGCTTTTTAATTTCTTCCCTTGTTGAAGTGATTATTCAAATGGATGTCCGTGAGACGCAGATATCAGACTGCTGGTGCTAGTTAAGCCCCTGGCCAGGCAGGCTGAATGTACCAGTCTGATGCTGCCCAGGGATCGGACAGACTGAGCCCAACAGGCAGGCTGAACGTACCAGTCTGATGCTGCCCAGGGATCGGACAGACTGAGCCCAACAGGCAGGCTGAACGTACCAGTCTGATGCTGCCCAGGGATCGGACAGACTGAGCCCAACAGGCAGGCTGAACGTACCAGTCTGATGCTGCCCAGGGATCGGACAGACTGAGCCCAACAGGCAGGCTGAACGTACCATTCTGATGCTGCCCAGGGATCGGACAGACTGAGCCCAACAGGCAGGCTGAACGTACCAGTCTGATGCTGCCCAGGGATCGGACAGACTGAGCCCAACAGGCAGGCTGAACGTACCAGTCTGATGCTGCCCAGGGATCGGACAGACTGAGCCCAACAGGTAGGCTATCCACAGACAAGCCCAAGCAGTCGGACACCAAAATATAAGCCATCATAATCCGATATGTCATAGGCCGGGCTATTCTTTTTGTGACGGCTGACTGATGGCAGTACAACAAGTTTAGAGGGCAATAGACGGTCTTCAATCGACTTGCAATAAGGTGGTGCTGTGTCCTTATTGATTAAACATATTTTTATTTATATAACACATGGCCTATGCTTCTATTTTATCCCAGAGTCATGTTTGCCTGAAAATACCAAATTTTCCCCCGTGCTTTGCGTGTTGTTCCTCTACTACAAGACTCTTCTCCCCTGTGGATTGGGTGGCCACAAACATGCTCCTCTGTTTGTTACTATGATGGTGATTGTTGAAGGGAGGCAGGCTCTCTGAACAAGCTCAGGCCTAACTGACTGAACGGTTTGTTTGAAATCTCTCCCATGTTCTGCTCTAATCCAGTATGAAGTTTGTGCTCTTGGTTTTGGTGTTTGTGAGATGGGACTAGCTCAGTCTTCATTAGCATTGCTGTGCATCACTAGAATGCAGGTTAGCTATGAAGCCATTCATGTAATGGAAATGCCTCCCTGATTCCAATTTTAATCTTGTTTGCAGTCATATTGTGTGAGCCCACTTCTCCATGTTAAAGACATCTCTTTATGTGAAAGATCAGAGGGGGATAATTGCACTTAAGTGAACCTCGTTTAGTGCTGGCCGGCGCAATTACAGTAACTGCAGTTCCAGGCGTTTTTGGGGGGCCTTCAGCAGCTGTCATTTGAACGCTCTGAAGCCTTAATATCAAATGGTGAATAGATTGACATTGGCAGAGCATTATGGGAAACAGCAGTTTCTAGGATGGATTTTAATGAGTTTTTGCAGTTTTTACTCAGCTGTTTTGAATCTAAGGAAAGTCATAATTAAAAATTACAATTAGAAACGCATTATTTTAGTAATGATTAAAGATAAATTATTCTCAAGGTGCTGTAAGGTGAAAAAGCCAGCACTTTTTTCCTCAGGCGAAACCCCCATTGCTTGTGGGAGATGTTTTATCATTAATGTTATTCAGGAGCCAAATTTTGAGTTTTGCTCAGCTGGGCGCTTTAATCTATTTTCGCTGTAAATTAATGAATTTTTAAAGAGCCCCTCACTGGATGTGGGAATGCAGCACTGGTTCAGAGTTTTCAAAGGCCCCCCCCCCCCCCCCCCCCCCACCTTCTCCTCACGGGATGGAGAGCGAGTTTACTGAAGCACAACACTTTAATTTTTTATTAATCTAGCAATACACTGCCTAACTCTCACAGTCGCTCCCTCTCCCCAATAAACTAGGCTGAATAGAGGCTATATGTGTGTTGACTGAATGTACGGTGTAAAATTCGGGCAGAAATTTGTTGTGGACATGGATCAGTAAAATAAATGTGTGTGTGTGTGTGTGTGTGTGTGGGGATTTTAATTCATCTGCTTGCCCAGAATAATCAAAACATTTTGTTCAGATACACATGAAAATAAAATGAAAAAATGTACTCATGGTGCCAGGCCTCAAATTCCCTGGTGGCATCGACGGCCATGCTCCTTTGTGTGGCCGTAAGGCCCACAATAATGAATGGTCATTGCGTCCTTGGGCCGGATATAATAATGTTCATTTGCATCTCCCAGCTGCCAATCGCTGTGCTCCATAGCACCTCTCACTTACATGGCTTTCTCAGATATCTAAATTCTTATTAGCCAATACCCGTCATGTGATTTGGTCCTTTTCACAGGGGGATGCAACGGCGTGCGTCCTTATTGAATTCCGAGGTGCACGTTGAAGATTATATTTACATTAGTCATTTAGATTCACAGGAGCAATTAGGGTTAAGGGTAGGCTGTCATTGTAAATGAGAATTAGTTCTTAACTGACTTGCCTAGTTAAATAAAGGTTAAATGAATAGTAGAAGGGGGGAAAGTGCCTTGCTCAAGGGCACATCAACAGATTTTTCACCTAGTCGGCTCGGGGATTCAAACCTTTTGGTTACTGGCCCAACTCTCTTAACTGCTAGGCAATGTGGCAAAATCTGTCCACATTTAATTTTCCTCAGCCAACAAGTAACGAACAGTGAAATCATGTCAATCTACTCTCTCCCATTAGTAGAAAAGTTTACCCATTCTATTGGTCAGCTTGTTCTGTGCGAGAAATAAATATTCCAGACAGACTCCGGGACAGTTGTGGAGCAATATATCCTAAATTCATACGCTGTACGTAAAAAAAAACCCGATAAAATAAACAATTCAAACGCAATGATGCTGATGTAACGTTTTAGAATGTTGAACTATTTCTTCACATTATATGCGTAGCAATATGCACATTGTAGTAGGCTACACCTGCAAATGTTCCAAAATGCAATTAGTGGGTAAACACCAGTTCTCAAAAGAACACCTCATGTGAGAGGTTTTATGTGACAGAGATGGAAAATACCCTTTGAATATTTTTGGGATTTTGTCAATGAGGCCCTTTATCTACTTTGCCAGAGTCAGATGAACTAGTGGAAACCATTATGTCTGTCTAGTATGAAGGAAGTTAGAGGTAGTTTCACGAGCAAATGCTAACTGGCGTTTAGTGCAATGACGAGGTCTATGGGTATCTGTTAGCATGAAAATTGCTGTCTGGAATGATTTAGTCATTAATTAATGGCGCAAAGTGAAATATATCGGATATCGCGATATTTGGAGTAGCATATCGTAGTAGAGTTCTTCACAAATTAAAATCAACGTTTTTATTTGTCACATGCGCCGAATACAACAAGTATAGACTACCGTGAAATGCTTACTTACAAGCCCTTAACCAACAGTGCAGTTCAAGAAGAAAATATTTACCAGGTAGACGAAAATAAAAAGTGAAAATAACAATAACAAGGCTATATACAGGGGGGCACCGGTATCGAGTTAGTGTGCAGGGGTACAGGCTAGTTGAGGTAATCTGTCCATGTAGGTGGGGGCGAAGTGACTATGCATAGGTAACAAACAACAGCAAGTAGCAGCAGTGTACAAAAAGAGGGGGGGGTCAATGTGAGTTGTCCGGTGGAGATTTTTATGACTTGTTCAGCAGTCTTATGGCTTGGGGATAGAAGCTGTTGAGGAGCCTTTTGGTCCTAGACTTGGCGCTCCGGTACCACTTGCCATGCGGCAGCAGAGAAAACAGTCTATAACAATTCTATGGGCTTTCCTCTGACACCATCTAGTATATAGGTCCTGGATGGCAGGAAGCTTGGCCCCAGTGATGTACTGGGCCATACGCACTACCCTCTGTAGCGCCTTACGGTCAGATGCCGAGCAGTTGCCGTACCAGGCGGTGATGCAACTGGTCAGGATGCTCTCGATGGTGCAGCTGTAGAACCTTTTTGAGGATCTGGGGACCCATGCAAATATTTTCAGTGTCCTAAAGGGGAAAGGTTTTGTTGTGCCCTCTTCATGACTGTCTTGATATGTTTGGACCATGATAGTTCGTTGGTGATGTGGACACCAAGGAACTTGAAACTCTCGACCTGCTAAATATCACACAACCCTAGTACCTTGTGTCCTTGAGCTGTGATAGCCTATTACAGGACCAGCATATTCTTCTTTGCTTTTTTTTTTTGTCCTAGGCTCAGTAGAAACAATTGATATGCCTATACGATTTCCACTCTTAAGAGACTTCTGTGCTCAGTGCTGGTGAAGGATTTTGCTAAGCTTACACAGCTAATGATAATGGAGTGCTCATCATACTATTTAGTGTCCATTTGAATTAGTGGCTAGCTTATGCACTCTCAGCTAAATGCAAATGTCACTACCCAAGTTAAATGGCTTTAACTTGCTAAAGATGGTCTGTTGATCTTCATCCCAAAACAAAGTTGTGGTCAAGTCTGTTGCTGGGAGCGTTAATAGCATTGTTATTCCAATGTCCATCGAGGTGTGTACGTGCACTAGAGGTTGTGTGCCTGTCGAGGTTTCCATTTGGGAAATTTGGCACCGGACAACGTGACCAGCAAGATTGTAAGTTCCCAGACATCCATATTCATTGGGTGTGCATCCCATTAGGGCGTCCACCCACGGTACTCAGAATCACCTTGTTTTTATATATATATTTTTTTTTACTTTTTAACCGGTTTTCTCCCCAATTTTCGTGATATCAAATTGGTAGTTAGTCTTGTCCCATCGCTACAACTCCCGTACGGACTCGGGAGAGGCGCCGGTCGGCAGCCATGTGAAATCGACCCCACCGTCTAGAAGCTGCACTGCTTCTAGACACACTGCTCACTTACATTGGTGCAGCTGGCTTCCGGGTTATCGGAGGAAACACCGTCCATCCAGCTGGCAACCGAAGTCAGCGTGTATGCCCCCGGCCCGCCACAAGGAGTTGCTAGAGCGCAATGGTACAAGGACCCCCCAGCCGGTCAAACTCTCCCCTAACCCGGATGACGCTGGGCCGGTTGCGGTCAAAATCCTATTTAAATGATTGTAATTCATCTTAACAGAAATGAACCTGTAAAGTTGTAATAAAGTAGAACAAAGGTTTTATTGAAAAACAAAACATTGCCATTTGCTATAAATCATGAATGTCATTTAACCCCTGTGCGGCCTCCGGGACGGACATCCAGCGAAAAATCATATCGCCATTAGCATAACAAAATGTAATAAAAAAAAAAAAAATGTCAAATTTTTTTTTTCAAATTATATCGTTTTATAGATACACCTCTGCTGAATCGAACCTCGTTGTCCGATTTCAAAAAGGCTTTACAGTAAAAGCAAAACATTAGATTATGTTAGAGGAGTATATCGTAAAAGTAGCCACATAGCCATTTTCCGACCAACCACATGCATCACAAATAACCAAAAAACAGCTAATTGCAGCACTAACCTTTGACAATCTTCATCAGATGACACACCTAGGACATCATGTTACACAATGCATGCATTCTTTTGATCGATAAAGTTCATATTTATATATAAAAACAGCATTTTACATCGCCGCGTGACGTTGACTAACTATTTTCCCTCAAATGCATCCAGTGAAACAGTGCTACAATTTACTAAATTACTATTCGAAAACATTTTTAAAATGTAATATTGTCATTCTAAGATTTATAGATGAATATCTCCTGAAAGCACCTGTAATACCAGATTTAAAAATAACTTTACTGGGTAATCACACTTTGCGATAAAAGGGGATGCAATACTCAGAAAATTACCTAGTAAATACAGGTCTGCGCCATCTTGGAACAATCGCATATCACATCTAGTCTTGTATACTATTGTCAATAATCCCTTACCTTTGGTTGTCTTCATCAGAAAGCGCTTCCAGGGATCCCAGGTCCTCCACAAATGTATTTTCGTTCGAAAAAGTTCATCCTTTATGTTCCATTAGCTTGTTGTTGTTAGCGCGTCTGAAGGCTCATCCAAATACTCCGTCGGCCACGGGACAGCTATTTCGAGAAAATTCATTTTTTTCCCATTTAGGTTCGTTCAAACATGTCAAACGTTGTATAACATAAATCTTCAGGGCCTGTTTCAACAAGAGAGCCAATAAGATTCGAGGGGGGCGATTGTATTGTGTTTCAAAACATTTCGAAAGGGGAGGGTAGACAGGGCCGCCGGCGTCATAATGGTGATGGCCCTCCTCATGTGACCAATTTCAACAGCGTCTCCTTCATTCAGTTTCCACAGTAGAAGGCTCAAATCACTTTGTAAAGACTGGGGACATCTAGTGGAAGCAATAGGAAGTGCTCAATGAACCATAGCTCAGGGTGTGATTAATAGGCAAAGATGTGAAGTTGAGTCCACAATTCAGAATTCCACATCCTGTTACGATCGGTCTCTGGGTTTTGACTGCCATATGTGTTCTGTTATACTCACAGACACCATTCAAACAGTTTTAGAAACTTTAGGGTGTTTTCTACCCACAAGTATTAATTATATGCATATCCTAGCTTCTGAGTTTGAGTAGGAGGCCGTTTAAAATGGGCACAATTTTTTTTCAAAAATCGCTTTAGCGCCCCCCTATCCTAGGGGAACGCCAAGAGGTTAAAGAAGAAAAACATTTAGCCTAGAAGAACACGACGCCTACACAGTAATAAAACACAACATCAAAATATAATATTTGCATAATATAATTTGCGAACGACCTGTCCTATCGGCTATTTGTATGAACCTTTTTTTAAATTAATAAAACACAGCTGTTTCCAAATACAATCTAGGCCTGTCATTTAATTTAACCTTGGCGTAAGCATTTTAATTAGGTCTAATGAATAGCAAAACATGGCTACCAACACCATGTCATGGCTAGAAGGGGTCCAGCTTTTGTCAAATTAACGTTGGATTTGTCTTTTCGTAGCGGCTTAGGAGAACTTACGCAGCAGGTTAGGAGATTTAGGTTAAGGTTAGGAGAAGGGTTACGGTTAGCTAAAATGAATGCCAAAGTATTTTTGACATTTTTGTTAATTTTTTTTTGCATTTGACAAAAGCTGGATCCCTTCTAGCCATGACTTGGCCAGCCCGCCCCACTCCCCAGTCCAGCTGCGATTCAGCCCCAAAGCAGTGGAAAGAGGACAGTCTAGGCGGCCACAAAATGATGATTATCATTTTGTTTTTAAATTGATGTTGGTCAATCAAATTCGATATGTAAGTACTGAAATTATGTCAAGGCTGGTTCATTGAGAGAGAGCTTATTCTTCAATGCTCCTGTGAAATGAGAACCGCGCCATGCATTTACAGTTGAAGTCAGAAGTTTACATACACTTAGGTTGGAGTCATTAAAACTTGTTTTTCAACCAGATTTCTTGTTAACAAACTATAGTTTTGGCAAGTCGGTTAGGACATCTACTTTGTGCAAGACCCAAGTAATTTTTCCAACAATTGTTTACAGACTAATAATTCACTGTATCACAATTCCAGTGGGTCAGAAGTTTACATACACTAAGTTGATTGTGCCTTTAAACAGCTTGGAAAATTCCAGAAAATGATGTCATGGCTTTAGAATCTTCTGATTGGCAAATTGACATCATTTGAGTCAATTGGAGGTGTACCTGTGGATGTATTTCAAGGCCTCCCTTCAAACTCAGTGCATTTTTGCTTGACATTATGGGAACATCAAAAGAAATCAGTGAAGACCTCAGAAAAATAATTGCAGACCTCCACAAGTCTGGTTCATCATTGGGAGCAATTTCCAAACGCCTGAAGGTCCCACGTTCATCTGTACAAACAATAGTGCGCAAGTATAAACACAATGGGACCACGCAGCGATCATACCACTCAGGAAGGAGACGCGTTCTGTCTCCTAGAGATGAACGTATTTTGGTGTGAAAAGTGCAAATCAATCCCAGAACAACGGCAACAGACCTTGTGAAGATGCTGGAGGAAACGGGTACAAAAGTATCTATATCCACAGTAAAAACGAAACAAAAATATAACACTTCGCAAAATAGATGGCATCATGAGGAAGAAAAAGTATGTGGATATATTGAAGCAACATCTCAAGACATCAGTCAGGAAGTTAAAGCTTGGTCGCAAATGGGTATTCCAAATGGACAATGACCCAAAGCGTACTTCCAACGTTGTGGCAAAATGGCTTAAGGACAACCAAGTCAAGGTATTGGAGTGGCCTTCACAAAGCCCTGACCTCAATCCTATAGAAAATTTGTGGGCAGAACTGAAAAAGTGTGTGCGAGCAAGGAGGCCTACAAACCTGACTCAGTTACACCAGCTCTGTCAGGAGGAATGGGCCAAAATTCACCCAACTTATTGTGGGAAGGCTACCTGAAATGTTAGACTTTTTAAAGGCAATGCTACCAAATACTAATTGAGTGTATGTAAACTTCTGACCCACTGGGAATGTGGTTAAAAAAATAAAAGCTGAAATAAATTATTCTCTCTACTATTATTCTGACATTTCACTTTCTTAAATAAAGTGGTGATCCTAACTGTCAGGAATTGTGAAAAACTGAGTGTAAATGTATTTGGCTAAGGTGTATGTAAACTTCCCACTTCAACTGTATGAAAGCACTTGTTTCCAAAGCTCAAATTATATCCATCTTTTTCCAGTTCTACTGGATGATGTTAATAAATGTTATGTTTATTGTAGTTCGAACTATGGTGTTGTGTGTTATACGTGACTTATTGATAATGGTTTGCTGTTATAGGCAGTTGCTGCCTAGTGATTGCAGCATTGGAACTCTCTGATGTGAACAGTTGCTGCCTAGTGATTGCAGCATTGGAACTCTCCGATGTGAACAGTTGCTGCCTAGTGATTGCAGCATTGGAACTCTCCGATGTGAACAGTTGCTGCCTAGTGATTGCAGCATTGGAACTCTCCGATGTGAACAGTTGCTGCCTAGTGATTGCAGCATTGGAACTCTCCGATGTGAACAGTTGCTGCCTAGTGATTGCAGCATTGGAACTCTCCGATGTGAACAGTTGCTGCCTAGTGATTGCAGCATTGGAACTCTCCGATTTGAACAGTTGGCAACGGTGTTTAGGTTCCACGTGCTACAGACTGAGCTCAACTGAAATACACCAATTGCGCATTCCAAATCTTTATAATATACTTGACACTGGCGGATATGTTGATCTTACCTGACCAACACACTTTATTTTTTCTTCTCCCGGACAATTTGGCCGGCAGCTATTTATCGTTTTTTTTATTTTTTGTTTTTGCCGAAAGATGGCATTTTTTGGCTAATGGAGATCCTGGTGCCTGTACATGTGCGTGGGATATTTTTGTTTGTGTTTATACTGCCAGACTCTGTTCGGTGAGGAAAAGGAGGCTCAGTTGAATGAAATCTTTTGTTCCTGATTTGAATAAAGTCAGGCTAAATGGGTTAGTAGTAGTATGTGGAGACACTACTCACTGTGACTGTCCGAGTTAAACCAGTTAGGCTTCTGTTAAACCAAACTAGTCTACATAGTAGCTTCACTCAGCCGGGCCCAGTGTCTTCTCCCTCTGCATATTATCTCTAGCTCGCTCAATGCTAATGCAGACCAGATCAAAAATATTGCCACTTTTAATTTGAGCTTTTTCATCAACGTTGTGTGTGTGTGTGTGTGTGTGTGTGTGTGTGTGTGTGTGTGTGTGTGTGTGTGTGTGTGTGTGTGTGTGTGTGTGTGTGTGAGAGATGTGATGCGAGGCTCATGCTCTTTATTGATGGCAAAGTTTTGCAGATGGATTATTTGGGACTGTGTGGGGGTTGCACGTGTGTTAGGCTCGACGTCTACACCCAATGATTTACATATTTATTTTCCCTGTGCCTCAACGTTTTCTGCCTGCTCAGCAGAACGACATTGTCGCCCCACTATGTTGTCTCTCAAACTCCAATAAATTACTCTTCACGTAGTTCATGTGCACATGGCTTCGTCTGTGATTCAGAAAATCCCAGAATGAAGCCAAGGAATATATCAGCGGGGTTTGAGAGGGAACGTTGATCTGTGGAGCTGTAAGCGACATAATGAGTGATGACTCTTCCCCCGCCAGTCCCACCCTCTTCGTTCTCTCTCTGTTCTCTCCCTCCCTACCTCTGCTTTCTCTTTCTCGCGGTCTCTCTTGCACTCCCTCACTCTGCTAACCCCATACCACTACATTCACTAGCTGCTCCTCACTTAGCAAACAACACGTCTGTGGAGATTTCTGAAGAATGCATCTTGTTACTAAGATGAGTCATACTTCCTCTGGCCTTTGTGCTTCTCCCTCGGAGTGGATGAATAAGAGGGGAGGGGCAGGATGGCTACAGTGTACTGCAGTGACTGGGTCTGTGCCAATGGCCCATAATGTACTTAAGTGTTAGTGTGTCGGCGATTGGGTGTGTGGCGAGGCAGATCGATGGTGCTACAGAATGGCCGACCCCAGGTGGCTGACATGACACAGTGGCTTATCCCCTCGTAAACTGACTGCCTGGAATCCCAGCCCCGCCACCAACCTTGGCAGGGCTACGTTAGGTTGGGCTTGGGAGGCAGGCAGGCCGTGGGGCCGGAGAGGATGGAGCCTGCTGCACCTGGTCCTGTCTGAACAAATGACTGCCTCAGTCTTTGGAGGACTTTGGTGTGGTGTCAACTTTGTCTAGTGCAGGAATGAAGAGATTCCTTCATAAAAGCTTGCACTGTGGTACGGTTTGTGCAACAGGCCTATACATCCGCCAACCTGGAAGCCTAGGCTGATTTTCATTACCACAGGGAAATTCTATTAGGCTACTGTTTAGTTTTCAACAATATGTGAAGTAGTCATTGTTGTGTAGCATATGTCAACTTTATAAAATGCTATTAGTGTGTAATTAAATAATTGGAATGACACAGTGTTGATAACGTTCAGTGTCGATCATTAGGCCCCAGTCTGTCTTCTCTATAACAGCACTATTTGGTCTCTTGCCAGGATCAGTGACTCACAGGAGACTGAGTGACCTATTTAAGTCTTCTAGGAGTGCCAGAGAGACCTATTTATTTATATATATATTTGCAGGAGAATACAGTGTGGGTAAATATAAGTCAATTAAAATGTAGTTAAAGCCATTTTTGGATCTAAGCACCTAAAGGCTGTTTCAGCATGGTAGTCACCTCAGAGGATTCCCTTCATTATCGCTGAGCCACGGAGGCATTCGGCAAACATTTCACATGTAATATCTCATTAGCAACAAATTATAAAATGTTATATTGGCTCTCCCTCCTGAAGCCAATTCCAGAAATGTCAGCATCTAACTCATTTTAAGCCATAATGGTACACTGTACTTTAATGATGGGGTAGAATATCTATACAATTACATATTGGGATATTATAGCTAAATGGCTAATGTTTTTGTTTTGAAAAATGCATCTGTATACAGTATCAGCTTTCTTGTTTCACCTGGATGCCTATTCCTGGCCTTGTAAGAGCATAATTTGAGGAGTGGCAGCTAGAGGACTACAGCAGTGCTGAGGCAGGTGGTTCGTAGTGTGGACAACTGGCTGCTGTTCTCAACTTTGTGGTGATCTTTCTGGTGCCGAGAGCTACTGAGGCATCACCCAAGTGGGTGTTACACAGAGTGGAAGAGAAGTCCAGTGGCTATAAGACTCAGGCTGGTTCCCAGACTTGCCCCCTACAAGATCTTCAGCAGACACCATAATCTACCATCCTGCAACCAGCTCTCTCGGCTCAGATCTTGAACTGACCCCCTCTGTCTTCAGAGGGTGCCGCTTCCAAAGACTTGGCCTCTGTTGGTTGACCTGTCATGATATCTTGCTTGCTTGTTTTTTTGTTGCTCTTGAAGCGCTTTGAGATTCCATGAAATGTATTCTAGCTGAACTATAGTGGCACTGAGCATGAAGGGTAATGCACCTATAGTGCCTATGCCATCTCCCCCCCCCCCCCCCAATACTTGTGCATGGACAGGACAGATTCTACATGAATGACAGTTTTAAAAGAGATGGGACGAAAAAGTTTGCACGTAGTCGTCGTGGTTACCAGTGAAAGAAAGCAGGGGGCAAGATCAAAGCTTATGAGAGCAGTCAGCTATGAGTTGGCTTTGATTGGGAAATGATGCTGTTTTCCTATGCAGACAGCTTCTCAAACTTGAATCGCTAATTGCCGTTGAATGCAGTGTCTTAGCTGCTCTTTTCCCATCTACAAGGCTCTGCTGCTTTGAAATGTCAATTTTGTTTGAGTCTGCCGCCTTCGTCTTGACACAATTGGCCCGCTCAGTCGACCCCCTTGGAAACCCCCCTTCCTGGCCGCCCCAGGGTGTGTTCACTCATTTATTCAGCTTCCTGTACTGTGACGTCTTCACTTTCCTCCCTTCTGATTTCCCTCTCCTCATTAAGATGCAGGAGGCGGAGCTGCGTTTGGTCTGAAAGCCTGTGTGCGGTAGGGGGTGATGGTCTATACGGTAGGGGGTGATGGTCTATGCGGTAGGGGGTGATGGTCTGTGCGGTAGGGGGTGATGGTCTGTGCGGTAGGGGGTGATGGTCTGTGCGGTAGGGGGTGATGGTCTGTGCGGTAGGGGGTGATGGTCTGTGCGGTAGGGGGTGATGGTCTATGCGGTAGGGGGGTGATGGTCTGTGCGGTAGGGGGTGATGGTCTGTGCGGTAGGGGGTGATGGTCTATGCGGTAGGGGGTGATGGTCTGTGCGGTAGGGGGTGATGGTCTGTGCGGTAGGGGGTGATGGTCTGTGCGGTAGGGGGTGATGGTCTATGCGGTAGGGGGTGATGGTCTGTGCGGTAGGGGGTGATGGTCTATGCGGTAGGGGGTGATGGTCTGTGCGGTAGGGGGTGATGGTCTGTGCGGTAGGGGGTGATGGTCTGTGCGGTAGGGGGTGATGGTCTGTGCGGTAGGGGGTGATGGTCTGTGCGGTAGGGGGTGATGGTCTATGCGGTAGGGGGTGATGGTCTATGCGGTAGGGGGTGATGGTCTGTGCGGTAGGGGGTGATGGTCTGTGCGGTAGGGGGTGATGGTCTATGCGGTAGGGGGTGATGGTCTATGCGGTAGGGGGTGATGGTCTATGCGGTAGGGGGTGATGGTCTATGCGGTAGGGGGTGAGGGAGGGACTGTGCATGGAGACTCAATTACTTAATGTGCTCTGTAAAAACTGGCCTCACTCCCACTAAGTTCTGTAACTCACTGGCCTGATTGCTTCCTTTTTGTACAAGTCTAGCTACAGAATGTCAAAGTGATGTTCTGACAAAAGTGATTGTGATTGAGGATGAAGAAATGAGTAGTGCCTCTTTAGCTAATACTGATTACTACTGGGGAAAGCGGTTCAAGACCGATAATCCCCCATAGTGCTCTCTTCACATTATCCCTTCTCAGAAATGACTGGCTTTGAAACCCCCTTGTCTGCCTGATGCCTGTTCTGTGCTTAGTGTTGGCCTATTAACTCATTTTAAAGGTTCCTAGCAGTGAGGCTTTATTCATGTGGTTAGTGTTGGCCTATTCGTTTTCAGCTCTTGCTGTTTTTCAGGTTTTGCAACCCTACTTACCATTTTGTGCACATTTGTTTACATCCCTGTTAGTGAGCATTTCTCCTTTGCCAAGATAATCCATCCACCTGACAGGTGTGGCATATCAAGAAGCTGATTAAACAGCATGATCATTACACAGTTGCACCTTGTGCTGGAGACAATAAAAGGCCACTCTAAAATGTGCAGTTTTGTCACACAACGCCACAGATGTCTCAAGTTTTGAAGGAGCGTGCATTTGGTATGCTGACTGCAGGAATGTCCACCAGAGCTGTTGCCAAATAATGTAATGTTAATTTCTCTACCATAAACCACCTCAATGTCATTTTAGAGAATTTGGCAGTACTTCCAACAGGCCTCACAACCTCAGACACTTGTAACCACGCCAGCCCAGGACCTCCACATCCGGCTTCTTTACCTGCAGGATCGTCTGAGACCAGCCACCTGTACAGCTGAAACTGAGGAGTATTTCAGTCTGTAATAAAGCCTTTTGTGGGGAAAAACTCATTCTGATTGGCTGGGCTTAGTTCCCCAGTGGCTGGGCTTGACTCCCAAGTGGGTGGGCCTATGCCCAGTCATGTGCATACCATAGATTAGGGTCTAATACATTTATTTTGATTAACTGATTTCCTTATATGAACCGTTACTCAGTAAAATTATTGAAATGGTTAGATATTGTGTTTATATTTTTGTTCAGTATATTTGCCTTTTATTTCTAAACTCTGCGATAATTCAACTTTGATCCACATTTTTTGGGCATGCATTCTACTGTAATGCTAACAAATGTAAAAAATTCTCACTATCTTGAGAGCCAGGAAATGTATTCAGTGGATGTAGTCTACATATAGAAGCCGTATGATCTGGCACCTCTGAGTGTGTGGCTATTTGCTAGGTGTTTGGGTCTGTGAGTGGCGTTATCATGGGGAACTGTCAATACTAATGTGAAGCTCCTGGTGTACAGACCCTGTGGGTCAGCAGTCTGGTGGCTACTGATCCTCTGCTCCTCTCTGACCCAGTGAGTCATGTGAGTCATGCCACATGACAAGCCACTTTCGCCAAGTGAGTCACCCCAAAGAAAAGCACCTCATATGGAGGAGGCTGACGGGGAACCAGGAAAGTCTCTTTTTCTCAACTTTTTTTTAATGATATTGTGAAATTGCAGTAAAAGGTCATTTGATTTAAAAAAAAAAATAATAATTATGCCGTGTTGTGTGCAGAATGTGTTTTTTAGTTTGTCAGCGTGCTATTCACAGCATAGTCAACGTGTGCATCCATGCTGTTTTCTGCCAAGTAGTAACTGTGTCATCTGTCTCTAGCGTCCAAATAGTCTTGGCTACATTGTAATATGACCTCTTTGTGGAAAGGTGCGAGTCTCACCAACACATACTTGTTGGTTGTTTTGCTCTAGGATGCCTACAGGCCTCCTTGTCTGAAGGTCCCCGGTATCGGTTGAAAATGTATGGAAGTGCATATACAGACACGGTTTACTTCCTAAAAGAAGGGATTAAATACATGTCAAAGATGAACTTACAAGACAAAGCATAAACAAAGATGCTTTCTAGGCCAGAGGCATAGAAGGATAGGAAATGATAATTGATCATCCCTCCTTCTTCCATGGAATGGATACAGGATAAGAGGGAGCACAAAAGCATTCCATTCATAACATCTGAAGGTGTAACCTTTCAACACAAAACCAACCACTATTGACCAATCAAACAATAGCAAGTTTAGAGACCACCAGAATGTGTGTTTTAGTTTGTCAGCGTGCTATTCACAGCATAGTCAATGTGTGCATGCATGCTGTTTTCTGCCAAGTAGTAACTGACGATTGTATAGCCTAGTGTGTTGAATGGAATGGCTTTTTCATTGTCTCATCCATTGAATGAATTCTGTTATTTCTCAGATATTTCCAGCAGTATTGGCAGAGAACTTATGGGATGGGTGTATTTATATGCATGTCATCTGTTTGTTAAGCGTTCTTTGAACATAAATGTGCATGGCGTTCAGACCTACATGTCCTCCTCATTGTTAGCATGGCTGTTTCACAAAACCTGTAGGCTAGCCTGACCACACAGTTTTACATTTAAACTAGTAAGTCATTCAACTCTCCTGCCTCCTTGTCTCTAAAGATCCCATTGTATCAATTCAACTGACTTTGATTTCTATAGCAAATTGACTAACAATCGTCTTTACTGTGGCTCTCCTGTTCTGTGTGTGTGTGGCTCTGTGTGTGTGGCTCTGTGTGTGTGGCTCTGTGTGTGTGGCTCTGTGTGTGTGGCGCTGTGTGTGTGGCGCTGTGTGTGTGGCGCTGTGTGTGTGTGGCGCTGTGTGTGTGTGGCGCTGTGTGTGTGGCGCTGTGTGTGTGGGGCGCTGTGTGTGTGTGTGGCGCTGTGTGTGTGTGTGGCGCTGTGTGTGTGTGGCTCTGTGTATGTGTGTGTGTTGTGTGGCTCTGTGTGTTGTGTGGCTCTGTCTGTGTGTTGTATGGCTCTGTCTGTGTGTTGTATGGCTGTGTCTGTGTGTTGTATGGCTGTGTCTGTGTGTTGTATGGCTGTGTCTGTGTGTTGTATGGCTGTGTCTGTGTCTGTGTGTTGTATGGCTCTGGCTGTGTCTGTGTGTTGTATGGCTCTGGCTGTGTCTGTGTGTTGTATGGCTCTGGCTGTGTCTGTGTGTTGTATGGCTGTGTCTGTGTCGTATGGCTCTGTCTGTGTCGTATGGCTCTGTCTGTGTCTGTGTGTGTAGAATGGCTCTCTCTGTGTGTGTGTGTGTAGTATGACTCAGTGTGTGTGTGTGTGTAGTATGGCTCAGTGTGTGTGTGTGTGTGTAGTATGGCTCAGTGTGTGTGTGTGTGTGTAGTATGGCTCAGTGTGTGTGTGTAGTATGGCTCAGTGTGTGTGTGTGTGTGTGTGTGTAGTATGGCTCAGTGTGTGTGTGTGTGTAGTATGGCTCAGTGTGTGTGTGTAGTATGGCTCAGTGTGTGTGTGTGTAGTATGGCTCAGTGTGTGTGTGTGTGTGTGTGTAGTATGGCTCTGTGTGTGTGTGTGTGTGTGTAGTATGGCTCTCTGTGTGTGTGTAGTATGGCTCTCTGTGTGTGTGTAGTATGGCTCTCTGTGTGTGTGTGTGTGTGTGTAGTATGGCTCTCTGTGTGTGTGTGTGTGTGTGTGTAGTATGGCTCTCTGTGTGTGTGTAGTATGGCTCAGTGTGTGTGTGTGTGTGTGTGTAGTATGGCTCAGTGTGTGTGTAGTATGGCTGTGTGTGTGTAGTATGGCTCAGTGTGTGTGTGTAGTATGGCTCAGTGTGTGTGTGTAGTATGGCTCAGTGTGTGTGTGTGTGTGTGTGTGTGTAGTATGGCTCTGTGTGTGTGTGTGTGTAGTATGGCTCAGTGTGTGTGTGTGTGTGTAGTATGGCTCAGTGTGTGTGTGTGTGTGTAGTATGGCTCACTGTGTGTGTGTGTGTGTGTGTGTGTAGTATGGCTCACTGTGTGTGTGTGTAGTATGGCTCACTGTGTGTGTGTGTAGTATGGCTCACTGTGTGTGTGTGTAGTATGGCTCACTGTGTGTGTGTGTAGTATGGCTCACTGTGTGTGTGTGTGTAGTATGGCTCAGTGTGTGTGTGTGTAGTATGGCTCAGTGTGTGTGTGTAGTATGGCTCAGTGTGTGTGTGTAGTATGGCTCAGTGTGTGTGTGTGTAGTATGGCTCTGTGTGTGTGTGTGTGTGTGTGTGTGTGTGTGTGTGTGTAGTATGGCTCAGTGTGTGTGTGTGTGTGTGTAGTATGGCTCAGTGTGTGTGTAGTATGGCTCAGTGTGTGTGTGTATAGTATGGCTCAGTGTGTGTGTGTGTATAGTATGGCTCAGTGTGTGTGTGTATAGTATGGCTCAGTGTGTGTGTGTGTAGTATGGCTCAGTGTGTGTGTGTAGTATGGCTCAGTGTGTGTGTGTGTAGTATGGCTCTGTGTGTGTGTGTGTGTGTGTGTGTGTGTGTGTGTAGGTATGGCTCAGTGTGTGTAGTATGGCTCACTGGTGTGTGTGTGTGTGTGTGTGTGTAGTATGGCTCACTGTGTGTGTGTGTGTGTGTAGTATGGCTCACTGTGTGTGTGTGTGTGTGTGTGTGTGTAGTATGGCTCACTGTGTGTGTGTGTGTGTGTGTGTGTAGTATGGCTCACTGTGTGTGTGTGTGTGTGTGTGTAGTATGGCTCACTGTGTGTGTGTGTGTAGTATGGCTCACTGTGTGTGTGTGTGTGTGTGTAGTATGGCTCACTGTGTGTGTGTGTGTGTGTGTAGTATGGCTCACTGTGTGTGTGTGTGTGTGTGTAGTATGGCTCACTGTGTGTGTGTGTGTGTAGTATGGCTCACTGTGTGTGTGTGTGTGTGTAGTATGGCTCACTGTGTGTGTGTGTGTGTGTGTGTAGTATGGCTCACTGTGTGTGTGTGTGTGTGTGTAGTATGGCTCACTGTGTGTGTGTGTGTAGTATGGCTCACTGTGTGTGTGTGTGTAGTATGGCTCACTGTGTGTGTGTGTAGTATGGCTCAGTGTGTGTGTGTGTAGTATTGCTCAGTGTGTGTGTGTGTAGTATGGCTCAGTGTGTGTGTGTGTGTGTGTGTAGGTATGGCTCAGTGTGTGTGTGTGTGTGTAGTATGGCTCAGTGTGTGTGTGTGTGTGTGTGTAGGTATGGCTCAGTGTGTGTGTGTGTGTGTGTGTGTGTAGTATGGCTCAGTGTGTGTGTGTGTGTGTAGTATGGCTCAGTGTGTGTGTAGTATGGCTCAGTGTGGTGTGTGTGTGTGTAGTATGGCTCAGTGTGTGTGTGTGTGTGTGTGTAGTGTGGCTCAGTGTGTGTGTGTAGTATGGCTCAGTGTGTGCGTGTGTAGTATTGCTCAGTGTGTGTGTAGTATGGCTCAGTGTGTGTGTGTGTGTGTGTGTAGTATGGCTCAGTGTGTGTGTGTGTGTGTAGTATGGCTCAGTGTGTGTGTGTGTGTGTGTGTGTGTGTGTGTGTATAGTATGGCTCAATGTGTGTGTGTGTGGTATGGCTCAGGTTGTGTGTGTTTGTGTGTAGTGTGTGTGTGTGTGTAGTATGGCTCAGTGTGTGTGTGTGTAGTATGGCTCAGTGTGTGTGTGTGTAGTATGGCTCAGTGTGTTTGTGTGTGTGTGTGTGTAGTATGGCTCACTGTGTGTGTGTGTAGTATGGCTCACTGTGTGTGTGTGGTATGGCTCAGTGTGTGTGTGTGTGTGGTATGGCTCAGTGTGTGTGTGTGTGGTATGGCTCAGTGTGTGTGTGTGTGGTATGGCTCAGTGTGTGTGTGTGTAGTATGGCTCAGTGTGTGTGTGTGTGTGTGTGTGTGTAGTATGGCTCAGTGTGTGTGTGTGTGTGTGTAGTATGGCTCAGTGTGTGTGTGTGTAGTATGGCTCAGTGTGTGTGTGTGTGTGTGTGTGTGTAGTATGGCTCACTGTGTGTGTGTTGTGTGTGTGTGTGTGTGGTGTGTGTAGTATGGCTCAGTGTGTGCGTGTAGTATGGCTCAGTGTGTGTAGTATGGCTCAGTGTGTGTGCGTGTGTGTGTGTAGTATGGCTCAGTGTGTGTGTGTAGTATGGCTCAGTGTGTGTGTGTGTAGTATGGCTCAGTGTGTGTGTGTGTAGTATGGCTCAGTGTGTGTGTGTGTGTAGTATGGCTCAGTGTGTGTGTGTGTGTGTGTAGTATGGCTCAGTGTGTGTGTAGTATGGCTCAGTGTGTGTGTGTGTGTGTGTGTGTGTGTGTGTGTGTGTGTAGTATGGCTCAGTGTGTGTGTAGTATGGCTGTGTGTGTGTGTGTAGTATGGCTCAGTGTGTGTGTGTGTGTGTGTGTGTGTGTAGTATGGCTCAGTGTGTGTGTGTAGTATGGCTCAGTGTGTGTAGTATGGCTCGTGTGTGTGTGTGTGTGTGTAGTATGGCTCTGTGTGTGTGTGTAGTATGGCTCTCTGTGTGTGTGTGTAGTATGGCTCAGTGTGTGTAGTATGGCTCTCTGTGTGTGTGTGTGTAGTATGGCTCTCTGTGGGTGTGTGTGTGTGTGTGTGTGTGTAGTATGGCTCTCTGTGTGTGTGTGTGTGTGTGTGTAGTATGGCTCTCTGTGTGTGTGTGTGTAGTATGGCTCTCTCTGTGTGTGTGTGTGTGTGTGTGTGTGTGTAGTATGGCTCTCTGTGTGTGTGTAGTATGGCTCAGTGTGTGTGTGTGTGTGTGTGTGTAGTATGGCTCAGTGTGTGTGTGTGTAGTATGGCTCAGTGTGTGTGTAGTATGGCTGTGTGTGTGTAGTATGGCTCAGTGTGTGTGTGTGTGTGTGTGTGTGTGTGTAGTATGGCTCACTGTGTGTGTGTGTGTGTGTGTGTAGTATGGCTCACTGTGTGTGTGTGTGTAGTATGGCTCACTGTGTGTGTGTGTGTAGTATGGCTCACTGTGTGTGTGTGTGTAGTATGGCTCACTGTGTGTGTGTGTGTAGTATGGCTCACTGTGTGTGTGTGTGTAGTATGGCTCACTGTGTGTGTGTGTGTAGTATGGCTCACTGTGTGTGTGTGTGTGTGTGTAGTATGGCTCAGTGTGTGTGTGTGTGTGTGTGTGTGTAGTATTGCTCAGTGTGTGTGTGTAGTATGGCTCAGTGTGTGTGTGTAGTATGGCTCAGTGTGTGTGTGTGTGTGTGTGTGTAGGTATGGCTCAGTGTGTGTGTGTGTGTGTGTGTGTAGGTATGGCTCAGTGTGTGTGTGTGTGTGTGTAGTATGGCTCAGTGTGTGTGTGTGTGTGTAGTATGGCTCAGTGTGTGTGTGTAGTATGGCTCAGTGTGTGTGTGTGTGTAGTATGGCTCAGTGTGTGTGTGTGTGTGTGTGTGTGTGTAGTATGGCTCAGTGTGTGTGTGTGTGTGTAGTGTGGCTCAGTGTGTGTGTGTAGTATGGCTCAGTGTGTGCGTGTGTAGTATTGCTCAGTGTGTGTGTAGTATGGCTCAGTGTGTGTGTGTGTGTGTGTGTGTAGTATGGCTCAGTGTGTGTGTGTGTGTGTAGTATGGCTCAGTGTGTGTGTGTGTGTGTGTGTAGTATGGCTCAGTGTGTGTGTGTGTGTGTAGTGTGGCTCAGTGTGTGTGTGTAGTATGGCTCAGTGTGTGCGTGTGTAGTATTGCTCAGTGTGTGTGTAGTATGGCTCAGTGTGTGTGTGTGTGTGTGTGTAGTATGGCTCAGTGTGTGTGTGTGTGTGTAGTATGGCTCAGTGTGTGTGTGTGTGTGTGTGTGTGTGTGTGTGTGTGTGTGTGTGTATAGTATGGCTCAATGTGTGTGTGTGTGGTATGGCTCAGGTTGTGTGTGTTTGTGTGTAGTGTGTGTGTGTGTAGTATGGCTCAGTGTGTGTATTTAGTATGGCTCAGTGTGAGTGTGTGTGTGTAGTATGGCTCAGTGTGTGTGTGTGTGTGTAGTATGGCTCAGTGTGTGTGTGTGTGTGTGTGTGTGTGTGTGTAGTATGGCTCAGTGTGTGTGTGTGTAGTATGGCTCAGTGTGTGTGTGTGTGTGTAGTATGGCTCAGTGTGTGTGTGTGTAGTATGGCTCAGTGTGTTTGTGTGTATGTGTGTGTAGTATGGCTCACTGTGTGTGTGTGTAGTATGGCTCACTGTGTGTGTGTGGTATGGCTCAGTGTGTGTGTGTGTGGTATGGCTCAGTGTGTGTGTGTGTAGTATGGCTCAGTGTGTGTGTGTGTGTAGTATGGCTCAGTGTGTGTGTGTGTGTGTAGTATGGCTCAGTGTGTGTGTGTGTGTGTGTGTGTGTAGTATGGCTCAGTGTGTGTGTGTGTGTGTGTGTAGTATGGCTCAGTGTGTGTGTGTGTGTGTGTGTGTGTGTGTAGTATGGCTCACTGTGTGTGTGTGTGTGTGTGTGTGTGTGTGGTGTGTGTGTGTGTGGGTAGTATGGCTCAGTGTGTGCGTGTAGTATGGCTCAGTGTGTGTAGTATGGCTCAGTGTGTGTGCGTGTGTGTGTAGTATGGCTCAGTGTGTGTGTGTGTAGTATGGCTCAGTGTGTGTGTGTGTGTAGTATGGCTCAGTGTGTGTGTGTGTGTAGTATGGCTCAGTGTGTGTGTGTGTTGTGTGTAGTATGGCTCAGTGTGTGTGTAGTATGGCTCAGTGTGTGTGTGTGTGTTGTGTGTGTGTGTAGTATGGCTCAGTGTGTGTGTAGTATGGCTGTGTGTGTGGTGTGTGGTGTGTGGTGTGTAGTATGGCTCAGTGTGTGTGTGTGTGTGTGTGTGTGTAGTATGGCTCAGTGTGTGTGTGTAGTATGGCTCAGTGTGTGTGTAGTATGGCTCGTGTGTGTGTGTGTGTAGTATGGCTCTCTGTGTGTGTGTGTGTGTAGTATGGCTCTCTGTGTGTGTGTGTGTGTGTGTGTGTAGTATGGCTCTCTGTGTGTGTGTGTGTAGTATGGCTCTCTGTGGGTGTGTGTGTGTGTGTGTGTGTGTAGTATGGCTCTCTGTGTGTGTGTGTGTGTGTGTGTAGTATGGCTCTCTGTGTGTGTGTGTGTAGTATGGCTCTCTGTGTGTGTGTGTGTAGTATGGCTCTCTCTGTGTGTGTGTGTGTGTGTGTGGTGTGTGTGTGTGTGTGTAGTATGGCTCTCTGTGTGTGTAGTATGGCTCAGTGTGTGTGTGTGTGTGTGTGTGTAGTATGGCTCAGTGTGTGTGTAGTATGGCTGTGTGTGTGTAGTATGGCTCAGTGTGTGTGTGTGTGTGTGTGTGTAGTATGGCTCAGTGTGTGTGTGTGTGTGTAGTATGGCTCTGTGTGTGTGTGTGTGTGTGTGTGTAGTATGGCTCTGTGTGTGTGTGTGTGTGTGTGTGTTTAGTATGGCTCTGTGTGTGTGTGTGTGTGTGTAGTATGGCTCAATGTGTGTGTGTGTGTGTGTGTGTGTGTGTGTAGTATGGCTCACTGTGTGTGTGTGTGTGTGTGTAGTATGGCTCACTGTCTGTGTGTAGTATGGCTCACTGTGTGTGTGTAGTATGGCTCACTGTGTGTGTGTGTAGTATGGCTCACTGTGTGTGTGTGTGTAGTATGGCTCACTGTGTGTGTGTGTGTAGTATGGCTCACTGTTGTGTGTGTGTGTAGTAGGCTCCACTGTGTGTGTGTAGTATGGCTCACTGTGTGTGTGTAGTATGGCTCACTGTGTGTGTGTAGTATGGCTCACTGTGTGTGTGTGTGTGTAGTATGGCTCACTGTGTGTGTGTGTGTGTAGTATGGCTCACTGTGTGTGTGTGTGTAGTATGGCTCACTGTGTGTGTGTGTGTATGGCTCAGTGTGTGTGTGTAGTATGGCTCAGTGTGTGTGTGTGTGTGTGTGTGTGTGTGTGTGTGTGTGTGTAGTATGGCTCAGTGTGTGTGTGTGTGTGTGTGTGTGTAGTATTGCTCAGTGTGTGTGTGTAGTATGGCTCAGTGTGTGTGTGTGTGTGTGTGTGTAG